>NC_088408.1:35378389-35678389 GCF_034236695.1 Oncorhynchus nerka
AAAACACCTCAGAGTGAGACAGTGAGTGAGCTGAGCCTCTCACAGAACCTCAGAGAGAGGGAGAGAGACAGAGAGACAGAGAGACAGAGAGAGAGAGAGATGAACCTCTCAAAGCACCAGAGAGAGAGAGAGAGAGAGAGAGAGAGAGAGAGAGAGAGAGAGAGAGAGAGAGAGAGAGAGAGAGAGAGAGAGAGAGAGAGTGCTGAGCCTCCTAAAGCACCTCAGAGTGAGAGAGTGAGTGAGCTGAGCCTCTCACAGAACCTCAGAGAGAGAGAGATAATTCACAAAACGGGACAAACACCAAATTGAGACTCTGCATGCAGAATTCTGCAAAAATATACTCAGTGTACAACGTAAAACACCAAATAATGCATGCAGAGCAGAATTAGGCCGATACTCGCTAATTATCAGAATCCAGAAAAGAGCCATTCAATTCTACAACCACCTAAAAGGAAGTGTTTCCCAAACCTTCCATAACAAAGCCACTACCTACAGAGAGATGAACCTGGAGAACAGCCCCCTAAGCAAGCTGGTCCTGGGGCTCTGTTCTCAAACACAAACAGACCCCACAGAGCAGGACAGCAACACAATTAGACCCAACCAAATCATGAGAAAACAAAAGATAATTACTTGACACATTGGAAAGAATTTACAAAAAAAACAGAACAAACTACAATGCTATTTGGCCCTGAACAGAGAGTACATAGTGGCAGAATACCTGACCACTGTGACTGACCCAAACTTAAGGAAATCTTTGACTAGGTACAGACTCAGTGACCATAGCCTTGCTATTGAGAAAGGTCGCCGAAGGCAGACCTGGCTCTCAAAAGAAAACAGGCTATGTGCACACTGCCCACAAAATGAGGTGGAAACTGAGCTGCACTTCCTAACCTTCTGCCCAATGTATGACCATATTAGAGACACACATGTTCCTCAGATTACACAGACCCACAAAGAATTCGAGAACAAATCCAATTTTGGGTGAAATGGGTGAAATACCACAGTGTGCCATCACAACAGCAAGATTTGTGACCTGTTGCCACAAGAAAAGGGCAACCAGTGAAGAACCAACAACACTGTAAATACAACCTATTTTTATGTTTATTTATTTTCCCTTTTGTACTTTAACTATTTGCACATCATTACAACACTGTATATATACACAATATGACATTTGCAATGTCTTTATTATTTTTGGAACTTTTGGAAGTATAATGTTTACTGCAAATTCTTTATTGTTTATTTCACTTTTGTTTATTATCTATTTCACTTGCTTTGGCAATGTAAACATATGTTTCCCATGCCAATAAAGCCCTTAAATTGAATTGAAATTGAATTGAGAGATTGTGAGCAGAGCCTCTCACAGCACCTCAGAGAGAGAGAGAGAGAGA
Organism: Oncorhynchus nerka; assembly: GCF_034236695.1. Taxonomy (NCBI): domain Eukaryota; kingdom Metazoa; phylum Chordata; class Actinopteri; order Salmoniformes; family Salmonidae; genus Oncorhynchus; species Oncorhynchus nerka. The sequence continues at coordinate 35,379,781 of NC_088408.1, forward strand.
GTATGTCACACTGCTCAAAACACAACCTCCCTCCCTGGTCTGCTCCACTCCTTCCCAGTCTCTCCTCGATTGGGAAGGTCACATGGAGGTCTCCTCTGCTTCATCCCAGACTCAGCGGGACATGTCACGAGCTGTAACCAGACAGCACACCCAGAATAAGCTCCATGCTGAATTCCATAAAGGACAAACGCATTATGTAAACATCAAGTCATTCTAACCCCGTGAAAATGACGTGACTCTTCAAAAAAGCGATTGGGATTTAATTGAGCAAATAAAATCCACAGTCAGCAGTCGATATATACTGTATGTCTCGCTGGGTAGCCATTTCATTTGCAAGCAGTTTTTATTGCATTTTTTTATTTAAACAATATTCAGAACATGGAGCAAATAAAGGACAAGACTTCCTTGGTGGCTTTGATCTGTAGAACAGAGACCGTTATAGACCACAGAGGAGAGAAAGTGGAAAATCTGGAAAAGGAGAACTGGACACCATAAAAAATAGTTTCACTTAATATCAATTAGTAAAAATAAACTATACAAATTAAACATCTAGTCAAGCACGGGCGTGAATTGAAACACCAGCCTAGCATCAAATGTCTGACGTGTCTCTTACTTAGGTTGTTTTCCTAATCATTGGATTTCCCATATCAGGCCTAAAATGCTGTATTTGCAATATACCAGCCGTAGTTTTGCTGGATGACAGTTAATCCTCTCTAATGCCTGCAATCCCTGTCGCTTCAACAGCTGTGGCTGTCAAATTAGAACATTACCCACGGAGCTGCATCACACTGATGCATAGCAGCCCCGTGTGCATGTGTACTGCTGGCTGAAAGTGTGTGTGGCTACGGGGGGGTTGAGTAACGACAGTGATGATGATGGGCTGGGAAAGGGTGAGGATACAGGGAAACGTGTCACCATAGTGACCTGAGACACTATGGAGCCTGGCCAGCTGCCAACGATGGACATACATGCAGGACATATGCGGTCGCTTAGGGCCCTCAACTGCCGTCATTTTTATTTTTTGGAACTCAGTCGGGATCTCAATTTACTGTCGAGCATTCGAATAGTAGAATACATGAGTGGGAATTTCGAAATGTGGTTGTGCATTAGCAGTTTCTCTCTTGTTAGTTCAGCCACTAGAAAGGTTTCCATCCAATTGGCGGCAGATGTTCATGCGAATATTCAAACATCTGCATAAAAACAACATGTGCATTTTCCCACCAGAGATGTTTCCATCAAATTGACTTGTTCCAGATAAAAGAATGTGCCTGATGACATAGTAAGAAATAAAACACCGTTAGCAGGTTCAAATCCCATAAATAAAAAATACAAGTTAAATGGGTTTCCATAGTATTTTCAACTCTACTGCTGGTTTCCTCACGACATTTTTTTGCATTGTATAGGGAGTACGACCCCTTCGGTTTTGGCAAGTGAGCTCTAGCCAACAGCATGCAGAGCGCAGATACAGTACTGTATCTGTGAGCTGTTGGCTAGAGCTCATGTATAGCCTACATGATGAGATTATTATGGACTAAAGAGCAAGATTATTTTTATTTGTCAAACAGCAGCCACGCATCGATGATGATGTCACCAGAATAAGATCCTCGATATGTATTGGAAAGGAAGTGTCATTCAGAAGCCTTATAAAGCATATACATATGTCTGGATTTTATTACAGCGTTGATCAGCATGAACATTCAAACCTGATGCTACCTGACCCTGATGAGTCATATATTAAATACATTTTATGAGCCCTACATTGGCACCATTTTATGAGCCCTACATTGGCACCATTTTATGAGCCTTACATTGACACCATTTTATGAGCCCTACATTGACACCATTTTATGAGCCCTGCATTGACACCATTTTATGAGCCCTACATTGACACCATTTTATGAGCCCTACATTGACACCATTTTATGAGCCCTACATTGACACCATTTTATGAGCCCTGCATTGACACCATTTTATGAGCCCTACATTGACACCATTTTATGAGCACTACATTGACACCATTTTATGAGCCCTACATTGACACCATTTTATGAGCCCTGCATTGACACCATTTTATGAGCCCTACATTGACACCATTTTATGAGCCCAAGCCCCCAAAAAAGACCAAATGATTGTTCCATTATCCAATACATACTGTGAATGATATAAGCTACAGCACATTACGTACAACAGAAAAACATAAAAGGCCATAGATGTAGCTAGCTATGGCCTATGCTCTATTGGTAAATAAAGGAAACTAGCTCCAGTAGGCTAACCTTTTTGAGTGTGAACTGTAGTACTGTACTGTATTGTATTATACTGTATTATATGGATTGGAATTACGCACATCGTTCAAACCATGATAAAGCAGAAGAGTACATGTGATTCTGCAGCACACTACAAAGTCACAAGTATAGGCTAGTGAATTTAATTTACACCTTTAAATATAATAGGGCCTATTTGTATAATTAGTAGGCTGACTCACATACAGTGAGGGAAAAAAGTATTTTATCTCCTGCTGATTTTGTACGTTTGCCCACTGACAAAGAAATGATCAGTCTATAATTTTAATGGTAGGTTTATTTGAACAGTGAGAGACAGAATAACAGCAAAAACATCCAGAAAAACGCATGTCAAAACTGTTATAAATTGATTTGCATTTTAATGAGGGGAAGTAAGTATTTGACCCCTCTGCAAAACATGACTTAGTACTTGGTGGCAAAACCCTTGTTGGCAATCACAGTGGTCATACATTTCTCGTAGTTGGCCACCAGGTTTGCACACATCTCAGGAGGGATTTTGTCCCACTCCTCTTTGCAGATCTTCTCCAAGTCATTAAGGTTTCAAGGCTGACGTTTGGCAACTCAAACCTTCAGCTCCCTCCACAGATTTTTATGGGATTATGGTCTGGAGACTGGCTAGGCCACTCCAGGACCTTAATGTGCTTCTTCTTGAGCCACTACTTTGTTTCCTTGGCCGTGTGTTTTGGGTCATTGTCATGCAGGAATACCCATCCACGACCCATTTTCAATGCCCTGGCTGAGGGAAGGAGGTTCTCACCCAAGATCCTTGGAGAGCTCTTTGGTCTTGGCCATGGTGGAGAGTTTGGAATCTGATTGATTGATTGCTTCTGTGGACAGGTGTCTTTTATACAGGTAACAAACTGAGATTTGGAGCACTCCCTTTAAGAGTGTGCTCCAAATCTCAGCTCGTCACCTGTATAAAAGACACCTGGGGGCCAGAAATCTTTCTGATTGAGTGGGGGTCAAATACTTATTTCCCTCATTAAATGCAAATCAATTTATAACATTTTTGACATGCATTTTTCTGGATTTTTGTTGTTGTTATTCTGTCTCTCACTGTTCAAATAAACCTACCATTAAAATTATAGACTGATCGTTTCTTTGTCAGTGGGCAAACGTACAAAATCAGCAGGGGATCAAATACTTTTTTCCCTCACTGTATACATTTCATAATGTTAGAATTAGACGCAGGAAGATTTGACTTCTCTTCACGAAGATTGAATGGTTATGGTTCTGAATAAATAACTACTATAACCTACCGCCATCGCTCATTCACTCTTCTTTCAAACTACCCATGAGTTCTATTGGCTGCTGTACTTAACATTCAGCAAAAAAGAGCACGCGTCCCATTTTGAATAGTCTATTGGTATCTGTGCTTGGCCCTCCTATGTTGAACATAATAAACGTCTCTCTATCCACCGGATGTGTACCAAACTCACTAAAAGTGGCAGTAATAAAGCCTTTCTTGAAAAAGCCAAACCTTGACCCAGAAAATATAAAAAACTATCGGCCTATATCGAATCTTCCATTCCTCTCAAAAAATGTTAGAAAAGGCTGTTGCACAGCAACTCACTGCCTTCCTGAAGACAAACAATGTATACGAAATGCTTCAGTCTGGCTTTAGACCCCATCATAGCACTGAGACTGCACTTGTGAAGGTGGTAAATGACCTTTTAATGGCATCAGACCGAGACTATGTATCGGTCCTCGTGCTCCTAGACCTTAGTGCTGCTTTTGATACCATCGATCACCACATTCTTTTGGAGAGATTGGAAACCCAAATGGGTCTACACGGACAAGTTCTGGCCTGGTTTAGATCTTATCTGTCAGAAAGATATCAGTTTGTCTCTGTGAATGGTTTGTCCTCTGACAAATCAACTGTAAATTTCGGTGTTCCTCAAGGTTCCGTTTTAGGACCACTATTGTTTTCACTATATATTTTACCTCTTGGGGATGTCATTCGAAAACGTAATGTTAACTTTCACTGCTATGGGGATGACACATAGCTGTACATTTCAATGAAACATGGTGAAGCCCCAAAATTGCCCTCACTAGAAGCATGTGTTTCAGACATAAGGAAGTGGATGGCTGCAAACTTTCTACTTTTAAACTTGGACAAAACAGAGATGCTTGTTCTAGGTCCCAAGAAACAAAGATATCTTCTGTTGAATCTGACAATTAATCTTAATGGTTGTACAGTCGTCTCAAATAAAACTGTGAAGGACCTCGGTGTTACTCTGGACCCTGATCTCTCTTTTGAAGAACATATCAAGACCATTTCAAGGACAACTTTTTTCCATCTACGTAACATTGCAAAAATCAGAAACTTTCTGTCCAAAAATGATGCAGAAAAATTAATCCATGCTTTTGTCACTTCTAGGTTAGACTACTGCAATGCTCTACTTTCCGGCTACCCGGATAAAGCACTAAATAAACTTCAGTTAGTGCTAAATACGCCTGCTAGAATCCTGACTAGAACCCCAAATTTTTATCATATTACTCCAGTGCTAGCCTCCCTACACTGGCTTCCTGTCAAGGCAAGGGCTGATTTCAAGGTTTTACTGCTAACCTACAAAGCATTACATGGGCTTGCTCCTACCTATCTCTCTGATTTGGTCCTGCCGTACATACCTACACGTACGCTACGGTCACAAGACGCAGGCCTCCTAATTGTCCCTAGAATTTCTAAGCAAACAGCTGGAGGCAGGGCTTTCTCCTATAGAGCTCCATTTTTATGGAACGGTCTGCCTACCCATGTAAGAGATGCAAACTCGGTCTCAACCTTTAAGTCTTTACTGAAGACTCATCTCTTCAGTGGGTCATATGATTGAGTGTAGTCTGGCCCAGGAGTGGGAAGGTGAACGGAAAGGCTCTGGAGCAACGAACTGCCCTTGCTGTCTCTGCCTGACTGGTTCCCCTCTTTCCACTGGGATTCTCTGCCTCTAACCCTATTACAGGGGCTGAGTCACTGGCTTACTGGGGCTCTTTCATGCCGTCCCTGGGAGGGGTGCGTCACCTGAGTGGGTTGAGTCACTGATGTGATCTTCCTGTCTGGGTTGGCGCCCCCCCTTGGGTTGTGCCGTGGCAGAGATCTTTGTGGGCTATACTCGGCCTTGTCTCAGGATGGTAAGTTGGTGGTTGAAGATATCCCTCTAGTGGTGTGGGGGCTGTGCTTTGGCAAAGTGGGTGGGGTTATATCCTTCCTGTTTGGCCCTGTCCGGGGGTGTACTCGGATGGGGCCACAGTGTCTCCTGACCCCTCCTGTCTCAGCCTCCAGTATTTATGCTGCAGTAGTTTATGTGTCGGGGGGCTAGGGTCAGTTTGTTATATCTGGAGTACTTCTCCTGTCCTATTCGGTGTCCTGTGTGAATTTAAGTGTGCTCTCTCTAATTCTCTCTTTCTTTCTCTCTCTCGGAGGACCTGAACCCTAGGACCATGCCTCAGGACTACCTGACATGATGACTCCTTGCTGTCCCCAGTTCACCTGGCCGTGCTGCTGCTCCAGTTTCAACTGTTCTGCCTTATTATTATTGGACCATGCTGGTCATTTATGAACATTTGAACATCTTGGCCATGTTCTGTTATAATCTGCACCCGGCACAGCCAGAAGAGGACTGGCCACCCCACATAGCCTGGTTCCTCTCTAGGTTTCTTCCTAGGTTTTGGCCTTTCTAGGGAGTTTTTCCTAGCCACTGTGCTCCTACACCTGCATTGCTTGCTGTTTGGGGTTTTAGGCTGGGTTTCTGTACAGCACTTTGAGATATCAGCTGATGTACGAAGGGCTATATAAATAAATTTGATTTGATCAGAAATGCAAAAAAAATGTCCAGCAAGCTACTCTAGCCTAGCTTTTCCTGCATGGGACTCCAAGAGCTAAGGAGCGTTTTTTAAGGAGAGGCAAGCGGAGCACAAGTGCTTGTGTATTGCGCAAGAGACAGAAGCTATAAGTTAGATGCTTATTATGCATAACCCATCATTAATTAGCTAAATATAAGGATAATATTGCATTTGATTTATTACCTGAAAGAGGTAAGTATTCAGACCCCTTAACTTCTTCCACATTTTGTTACTTTACAGCCTTATTCTAAAATGGATTACATTTCATCAGAAATCTACACACAATACCCCATAACGACAAAGCAAAAACAGGTTTTTAGAGATTTTAGCAAATGTATTCAAAAAACAAAACAGAAATACCTTATTTACATAAGGGCTATATATCAACCTAGAACAGGATGATCTATTTTGGATGCAGTTTGAATGGAGTAGATGGAGAGAAAGTATTGTGCTCACAGTGCACTGATTTAAAGCAAAGATATGAGCGATAGGCTGTTTTAAAACTCTACAGTTGCAATTAAAAATATATATCATCTTTACATAAAATGTTTAAAAAATCCTTACAATAAAAAAAATCTACAAATCTTTACATTTAAAAAAACAAGGTGACCCCAAAAGCCAGACGGAGATGGGTGAATTAGACACGAGTTCTGTCTTTATATTACTGTAGCATAGACTATGCTGCAGCAAATGTAGGCCTACCTGTCACAAGAAAAAAAGTTACCATGATGAGATGATATTGCAGATCTACATGTATTGTGAACCGCGCTCTATACTGAGATGGGCTGTCTGTCGCCACCCTGAGCGTTGATTCGCAGAAGCCGTAGAGAAACCAGATTTCGCATATAATTGAACAGGTCCATTTCACGCCCTGCTGTTCATATAAATAATGTATTATAATTTACCGGTAAAAGGGAAAAGGGAGGGGTTTTGGGCGGTAAATCCCGGTAAATCTCTGTAACTGGGTTCCCGCCATTCAACCCTAGTTAGTGACAGTCACTCATTCACTCTAGGTTGAATATGGGAAGGTTAAGACAATGGCATCATAATAATGCTGAGGTTCTACCACTCTGAATCAACCATGGGACCAGCTCTAGCGTTGTAGCTAAACTGCCTAGGTAGAAGACTAGTAGCCTGAAGCAGATCATAAGGTTGGTGGAAAAAAAGACAGCAACTATCTAGCCAGCTAGCGAACAACTAGGACTCTAGGTTGAAGATTAAAAGGTTAAAACTATGTGTTTCTAATATCCCCATAACTCTTTGCAATTCATGGGACCAGTGTTGCTAGTTAGCAACGGCGCTGGTCCCATACATTTTTTATTACGTTGTCTCAACCTTGTATTTTTTAACCTAGCATTTGCTCACGTGTTTCCTTATTTTGGAAGTTACCTGTGGAATGGACCGAGAGGTAGCGCTCGAGTCTTAACAAACTGAAATATAACTCTACGAATAAAGGTTGGCCAAAAAGGTGTCTGGACCCTTCTATAACATTTCATTTACATCAGAAATAGAGATTTGGTTGTAAAAAAATAAAACTTCTCCTTTAACATGGGCATAAGACTTGGCAAAATTATTTTGAATTGCAGGAATATTGTTTTGAAAGCTTGCTTTGAAACTTCAACTCTTTCTGTCATCCCCATGGCAAAATGTGCAAAATTTCCAAATCTCGCTTAGGGCCCCCAAATAGCTAGGGCCGGCCCTGCATGCAAGCAACGACAACCATCTCCCTGGAAAGCTGTGACTATGGATGAGTGAGGAAGATTATATAAGGAGAAAGAATACAGGAAGAAGTTAACTATTTTCAGGGATACCTGTGAAAAGTAACGGTCAGTGTCTTATTAGAGGCCTGTGCATTACTGCCTCTATGTCTATTAATATTATACAGGAGTTAACTGGCAACAGACAAAATCCTTCATCCTTATTAGTGTGTAGTGCTGGGTTGTGCTGCCACCCTGTGTTCTTAGTTCACAACTGTCGTTCACACTTTCAGCTTCTGTATACTGTACAGTACAATACCTAGCTTTAGATGGACATCAATTCAATTCAAGTGGCAACAGGAAACATCTTAGAAATAGCATAAATCTCTAATCTGTCAATAAAACCACAATCTATGATTCACTGAACAAGTTGCTTTTCCATTGCATAATTGCACACCATAAGCATTAAGGGATATATGTACTGAACCAAAATATAAACGCAACATGCAACAATTTCAAAAATGTTCCTGAGCTACAGTTCATATAAAGAAATCAGTAAATTGAAATGAATTCATTAGGCCCTAATCTATGTATTTCACATGACTGGGCAGGGGCACACCCACTTGGGAGACAGGCCGAGCCAATCAGAATGAGTTTTGCCACGCAAAAGGGCTTTATTACAGACAGAAATACTCCTCAGTTTCATCAGCTGTCCGGGTGGCTGGTCTCAGACGATCCCACAGGTGAAGAAGCTGGATGTGGAGGGCCTGGGATGGCACGGTTACACGTGGTCTGCGGTTGAGGCCGGTTGGAAGTATTGACAAATTCTCTAAAGGGCAGCTTATGGTATAGAAATTAACATTAAATTATCTTGCAACAGCTCTGTTGGACATTCCTGCTGTCATCATGCCAATTGCACACTCCCTCAAAACTTGAGACATCTGTGGCCTTTTATTGTCCCAAGCACAAGGTGCACCTGTGTGATGATCATGCTGTTTAATCAGCTTCTTGATATGCCACACCTGTCAAGTGGATGGATTATATTGGCAAAGGAGAAATGCTCACTAACAGAGATGTAAAAAATGCCCCAAATTGGAGAGAAATAAGCTTTTTCTGGGATCTTCTATTTCAGCTCATGAAATGCCTCAGACTGATTCCTCTTTAGGTTTTTCCTAGCCACTGTGCTTCTACAGCTGCATTGCTTGACCCTGCTGGTCATCTATGAACGTTTGAACATCTTGGCCATGTACTGTTGTAATCTCCATTCGGCACAGCCCCTCAAAGCCTGGTTCCTCTAGGTTTCTTCCTAGGTTTTTGCCTTTCTAGGGAGTTTTTCCAAGCCACTTTGACATCGGCTGACGTAAAAAGGGCTTTAGGAATACATTTGATTGATAGATTGGTGGTTTTAGGCTGGGTTTCTGTATAAACACTAACGACTGCAGATGTAAAAAGGGCATTATAAATACATTTGATTGATTGATTGGTGGTTTTAGGCTGGGTTTCTGTATAAACGGCATTATAAATACATTTGATTGATTGATTGGTGGTTTTAGGCTGGGTTTCTGTATAAACACTAACGACTGCAGATGTAAAAAGGGCATTATAAATACATTTGATTGATTGGTAGTTTTAGGCTGGGTTTCTGTATAAACACTAACGTCTGCAGATGTAAAAAGGGCATTATAAATACATTTGATTGATTGGTGGTTTTAGGCTGGGTTTCTGTATAAAAACTAACGTCTGCAGATGTAAAAAGGGCATTATAAATACATTTGAATGATTGATTGGTGGTTTTAGGCTGGGTTTCTGTATAAACACTAATGACTGCAGATGTAAAAAGGGCATTATAAATACATTTGATTGATTGATTGATTTGTGGTTTTAGGCTAGGTTTCTGTATAAACGGCATTATAAATACATTTGATTGATTGATTGGTGGTTTTAGGCTGGGTTTCTGTATAAACACTAATAACTGCAGATGTAAAAAGGGCATTATAAATACATTTGATTGATTGATTGGTGGTTTTAGGCTGGGTTTCTGTATAAACGGCATTATAAATACATTTGATTGATTGATTGGTGGTTTTAGGCTGGGTTTCTGTATAAACACTGACGACTGCAGATGTAAAAAGGGCATTATAAATACATTTGATTGATTGGTAGTTTTAGGCTGGGTTTCTGTATAAACACTAATGACTGCAGATGTAAAAAGGGCATTATAAATACATTTGATTGATTGATTGGTGGTTTTAGGCTGGGTTTCTGTATAAACACTAATGACTGCAGATGTAAAAAGGGCATTATAAATACATTTGATTGATAGATTGGTGGTTTTAGGCTGGGTTTCTGTATAAACACTAATGACTGCAGATGTAAAAATGTCATTATAAATACATTTGATTGATTGATTGGTGGTTTTAGGCTGGGTTTCTGTATAAACACTGACGTCTGCAGATGTAAAAAGGGCATTATAAATACATTAAATTGATTGATTGGTGGTTTTAGGCTGGGTTTCTGTATAAACACTGTGACGTCTGCAGATGTAAAAAGGGCATTATAAATACATTTGATTGATTGATTGATTGGTGGTTTTAGGCTGGGTTTCTGTATAAACACTAATAACTGCAGATGTAAAAAGGGCATTATAAATACATTTGAATGATTGATTGGTGGTTTTAGGCTGGGTTTCTGTATAAACACTGTGACGTCTGCAGATGTAAAAAGGGCATTATAAATACATTTGATTGATTGATTGGTGGTTTTAGGCTGGGTTTCTGTATAAACACTGTGACGTCTGCAGATGTAAAAAGGGCATTATAAATACATTTGATTGATTGATTGGTGGTTTTAGGCTGGGTTTCTGTATAAACACTAATGACTGCAGATGTAAAAAGGGCATTATAAATACATTTGATTGATTGATTGATTGGTGGTTTTAGGCTGGGTTTCTGTATAAACACTAATAACTGCAGATGTAAAAAGGGCATTATAAATACATTTGATTGATTGATTGGTGGTTTTAGGCTGGGTTTCTGTATAAACACTGTGACGTCTGCAGATGTAAAAAGGGCATTATAAATACATTTGATTGATTGATTGGTGGTTTTAGGCTGGGTTTCTGTATAAACACTGTGACGTCTGCAGATGTAAAAAGGGCATTATAAATACATTTGAATGATTGGTGGTTTTAGGCTGGGTTTCTGTATAAACACTGTGACGTCTGCAGATGTAAAAAGGGCATTATAAATACATTTGAATGATTGATTGGTGGTTTTAGGCTGGGTTTCTGTATAAACACTAATGACTGCAGATGTAAAAAGGGCATTATAAATACATTTGATTGATTGATTGGTGGTTTTAGGCTGGGTTTCTGTATAAACACTGTGACGTCTGCAGATGTAAAAAGGGCATTATAAATACATTTGATTGATTGATTGGTGGTTTTAGGCTGGGTTTCTGTATAAACACTGTGACGTCTGCAGATGTAAAAAGGGCATTATAAATACATTTGATTGATTGATTGGTGGTTTTAGGCTGGGTTTCTGTATAAACACTAATAACTGCAGATGTAAAAAGGGCATTATAAATACATTTGAATGATTGATTGGTGGTTTTAGGCTGGGTTTCTGTATAAACACTGTGACGTCTGCAGATGTAAAAAGGGCATTATAAATACATTTGATTGATTGATTGGTGGTTTTAGGCTGGGTTTCTGTATAAACACTGTGACGTCTGCAGATGTAAAAAGGGCATTATAAATACATTTGAATGATTGATTGGTGGTTTTAGGCTGGGTTTCTGTATAAACACTGTGACGTCTGCAGATGTAAAAAGGGCATTATAAATACATTTAATTGATTGATTGGTGGTTTTAGGCTGGGTTTCTGTATAAACACTGTGACGTCTGCAGATGTAAAAAGGGCATTATAAATACATTTGAATGATTGATTGGTGGTTTTATGCTGGGTTTCTGTATAAACACTGTGACGTCTGCAGATGTAAAAAGGGCATTATAAATACATTTGAATGATTGATTGGTGGTTTTAGGCTGGGTTTCTGTATAAACACTAATGACTGCAGATGTAAAAAGGGCATTATAAATACATTTGATTGATTGATTGGTGGTTTTAGGCTGGGTTTCTGTATAAACACTGTGACGTCTGCAGATGTAAAAAGGGCATTATAAATACATTTGATTGATTGATTGGTGGTTTTAGGCTGGGTTTCTGTATAAACACTGTGACGTCTGCAGATGTAAAAAGGGCATTATAAATACATTTGATTGATTGATTGGTGGTTTTAGGCTGGGTTTCTGTATAAACACTGATGACTGCAGATGTAAAAAAGGGCATTATAAATACATTTGATTGATTGATTGGTGGTTTTAGGCTGGGTTTCTGTATAAACACTAATAACTGCAGATGTAAAAAGGGCATTATAAATACATTTGATTGATTAACGACGCATACAACTACATGCAATAAGCATGTCTGAAGGTCAAGACAAAGCAAGCAGAGTTGAAAGAGGAGCAATACATCACAAACAATGTTTTGATAATCTTCTGCCACCTAGTGGAGAATAGCTATACATACAGCTTCACTTGGAAGTGGTTTGGTATCCTCTCTGTTACAGCGCTGATAAAACATGGTGGTGAGAGCCCTGTACAGCCTCTGATTATCAGACACATTTGACCCATTGGAGGACTAATATCATTGATGTCAAGATTACATTTAAGAATGAAAACACCAAAAAGGCTATCTATTAAAAGATTGTTTTATTCACAATAGAAGTGTAACAAATATAGTTTATGAAAATTTTTGCTGCTCATTAACATCATTTCATCCATAAGTTCGTAAGATTTATATAAATGTAGAATGGAATATTTACATTTTAATATGAAAGAAACAAAAACAAACATAACAATTTCCCACAAAATTAAAATAACATTAACCCAAATAAACTATGTGCAATGGAATGATTATCAGCAATATTGTACAGTTTACATTTCTGAGGTTGTTTCACGAAACCATTAACAAGAGATTCACAAATAAAAGGCATTGTAATGCGAGAGATCGTCAACACAATATTCAACCACAAAGTCAATTGGAAATGAACAGCACGTCTTCTAGTCTGCATACTGAAAGAAAGAGGAAAATAAATGTGTCATGTTTTCATTTTACAGCGACTTTTCTGTATTCCTACGAGTCATCCCTTCTGCTCCCGAAAGCTGCAACAGTCGGGAGACACTTAGAGACAATATATGCTTGATCTGACAACGTGGTCTGAGGCGCCATATGGATGGTGTGACGCAATTGCGGCGCCTCTGGAGGCACTCAGAGGCCAAATTGAGCTCCGTACCGCATCCCTGTGAGCCTCTTGAATTTTGTAACAATGCGGAAGGCTCTGTATAGCTCCGCATTGACATGATTGGTTGACGGTAGGTGAAGGCGGGAGGTCCTGTATAAACACAAACTCACTTCCTTGACAACAGCTCTGCAAAGCTCACAAACTATGAACGCCCTGACTTCTGCAGAGGCTGTATCACTGTAAATGCTGCACGGCCAATGCAGATGTCAGATTGACTATGCAGCGCCTTTTAGGCTCTCAGAGACGGTGAATGCAGCAATGTCATATCTACAGTGTATAGTGAGTGATACTCTCTTCCCTGGAGCCAGAATGGCTGCCATAATTAACTAGGTGGAGGGGGATCTCAACGTATATGGACATTAATATTGCTTCCTCCAGTAAGGTAAACAGGGATTACTTTGACTTTGTCTTTTTAAAGAACAGTAGAGAAAGACGAGGTTGCCCTGCTGGCGTTTCAATAGGAGGCCTGGAAGAGTGTAGCTCCAGCAGGTAGCGGATATCAGTGAGGCTTCTTAAACCTCTGCTCTATTTTCTAGGGTCAGAATATGACTTCAAAAAAAGATGAAGGCCTCTTGATCGTACCCCATCTATTTCCCAATAAGATGTATGGGGAGACATTTTAGGAACATCAGCGCCCCCTGTCTGTGAAAGTACACCGCAGAAGAACAGAACTGTTGGACTACGGTTTCCTAAAAACACACTTCTCTAACGTCTGAGTGTCCATAAACTTCCATGGTCATGAGAGTGTGTGTAGTGTGAATGTCTATGTATGATGTATCCCGTATGTGACCATTTCAATCTATTGGTCCTCTTTTCTCTATACAGTATTCAGCATGTTTACATGTTCATATGTGAGTGGATTTCATCCAGTGTAGTGAACAGAGAACCTTACTTGCATCTTCTCATTGCATGTCAACACAACTAAACAACTCCTCTTGTGCTTCCTCTTATTCTCCTGAACGGACTAACAGCTTCTTCTGATGGGTACCACGACACATTCCTTCAGCATTTTGTGCTTTCCAGAAGAAAGGAATCAACAAACAAATCAACAAATTAAGAACAACGAAGGCAAAATAATCTTAAACATCACATTTGATGGTACATTCATTCATACGATGCATTCGTTCCATATGATTGACTACCAAGCTCTTGGTCCGTCTCTTCCCTGGTCTCCCCCAACTCCCAAATAATCCACAACACAGTGCCCTCGCTCTCCACAGTGCCACCTAGGGGCCTGATCCCAAACCTTCCTTCCAATGTACTACGGAATAAATTATCAGCATAGCAACTATTTTACATCACATGGGATTCATTGTCTTTAACACCTCTAATAAAGAAAAAAAAAACACACGGCAACTTTGTCGATTTAAGAACAAAGGAACATGTTGATGGGGGTTGGGAAATAAAGTGAGCTCTGACAAACTGACTAGGCTGAATGAATTTGATGACATGTTGATAGAAGGGATGAACTCTACTTTCCCAACACGTTCCATATTTCAGGAAGGAGGGACCAAGCTAAACGGTAAATGTGTCCACTTCATTAACTGAGAGGTTGTCCTCACTGCAGGTCTTTTCCCCGTGACTTCATCCCCTTTATAAACCTACTGCGACCTGCTACACTCAAATGACTGGAGGACTGGACTGTTGTAGTACTGGTTGTCCAAAACTAGATGGCAGTGTGGTAAAGGTGATAAAACCTTCAGCCAATGCCACCTGGACCGTCTGCTAACTACCAGACTACCTGTATAAATAAAAGCCTTGCAATTTGCCTGAACTGCTTATTCGATAGACTATTTCAGACGGAAAGGCACTATTTTGACTGGATTTCAGCTATAGAGCAGGTGAGAATCAAGCTCTGGGTCTTTAACAGAAATACACCTAAATGGTCCATTGTTTAAGTGCGACTAAAATCATATTTACGATAAGAACAACCCAAATCCGATAATATGTTGACTGACATAAAATCTGTTTTCAGTCACACCCACAATCACATACCCGAAATACATGGAAAGAAAGAAAATGATAAAGCTGTATTCAAATCAGTATGGCTTTTTTTGAGTGATGGTGAATCTTACAGCGTAGTAGTGTCCTGTTCTCCTCACAGAGGAGGGTAAATCCTACAGCCTCTACAGCACTGGGAGGGGAGGGCAGCATGCAGACTGATTGTTATCTCTACACGATGACAAGACAAGCACTCATGGACGAGGTGGTTCTGAGTGGTGGTTCCCAGTCCCCAGTAGAGGGCAATCTGGGTCAGGAGAGGCAGGCAGCCCGGTCCGGTTCCATCTGGTTTGATCATAGACTCAAAAACAGGAGTGAGTCCAGTCTACCAGGGGAGTGACCTGCCTGGGTGAGCTCCACCCACAGTGGGGGAGGAGTAAAATAGACAGCCCCGCCCACTGCTCAGAGAGGGAGGGGATAGAGGAGTTCCGAGATGGGTGGAGTCAGGTCAGGGGGTGGTCCACTCTATTCCAGCTGGTTGGGCTTGTCTGTGTCCGTCATCTCCTTCTTGATGACAGGGAGGGGGTGGGCCTCTGTGTTGAACACCCAGTGCTCGAAAGGAAGATGGTCGTCATCAGAGAACAGCAGGAACAGATATCTGAGGGAAGGAGAGCGAGACTCAGTTTAGTTCAAACACTAATTTCTGATCAACACGAGGCCTTAAGAGAACCCAGATATTACATCAACAACCTCTACTCATACTTGATGTCCATGAGTGCATCAGTCTGCGAGAACATCCACTAGATGTCTGAGAGTGTCAGAGAGGACAGTGGAACGGTCTCACAAATCCCAAAACCAACTACGGGAACAAACAGTTCAGCAACTCTCCCATGCCAATATTTTCCCTGCCAAGCTTGGGGTGAGCCAAGCAAACAATGTAGAATGATAAATAAATTAAAACGACAAGACTCGAAACAATTTATGTTTCCTGCCTCCTGCCAAAAGCTATTGGGCTCGGCGTGAAGTCGCAAATCCAAAAAGTTGAGCCCAGCAGCAGCAGTTGGAGTGCAGGAGGGCCTATACCCTAAAAGTCCTTAATCAGGTGCAGATGTGACACTCGTTAAAATTTACAGACTATAAAATGGACAGGGATTGGATGACGCCACGCCTGCCCTGCATAGCCACGGTAACCTTGCGGGCGCCACTCCATTTCCAGAGTGAGGAGAAGCAGAGTAGTCTGAGCGATTAGTGTTTTTTGAGATCTGTTCGGTTTCATTATTAAAAATGTGGGTTGAATGTTGTAACACAGAATAAAACAGATTAGAAAAATCCCATGATGGTGATGACAGCCGATTACTATTCACTTTAATGAAATATTTCTGATGTTGTGTATCTTACATTTGTTTTATTTGGTGGCTATGTTTTCATTCCATGTCATCATCTCATCTCTATAGAGCTGCTGTCTGTGCCGTCTGACAAAGTCACCATTTTAGTAGTTCTTCAATGTAAATAAGGCATACTTTTATGACTGCTGAATATCAACTATCAAATCACTTAGATCATGTATGTTCAGGTAGAGATACCGCGAAGCAACAGCTGCTCTCGATATCACCTCGTGACTGCGCATTCTTGTGCCTCTTCCGTAGATGCGCAATGGATTATGGCCATTGTAGTTCATTACCACGCTTTATGCGCTAAACTATGTAGAATACAGGCCAATATTCTAATTTGTTTATCACATAAACTATGTAGAAACTACAACGGTCACGCCCTGGCCATAGAGGCTTTTATTCTCTATTTTGGTTAGGCCAGGGTGTGAATAGGGTGGGCATTCTAGTTTCTTTATTTCTATTTCTTTGTTTTTTGCCGAGTGTGGTTCTCAATCAGAGGCAGCTGTTTATCGTTGTCTCTGATTGGGGATCACATATAAGTTGTCATTCTCCCTTTGGTGTTTGTGGGATCTTGTTTTTTGTTGGCTCTGTGAAGCCTGCAGAACGTGACGTTCGTTATTCTTTGTTTGGTGTTCTGAGTAATTAAAGAATCATGAACACTTACCACGCTGCACCTTGGGGTCTCCTTTCCGACGACAAACGTTACAACAACTCCCTACTACATCGCATAGTTCAGGCTGGATCTTATTGATCTCTAGAGAAACTGTGCAATTTGTGTATTGAGCTCACGGAAAAAAACGAACTAACTTGAATTCAAATAATTAACTGACATCAGTCAATTAGTTGTTTAAAAAAACAAAAATAATAAAAACAAAAATTGAGTACTTCAGTCACTAATGACAACAGTCAAATTCCCCTCGCACCAGCCCCCAGCGTTCTCAGAACCCAAAGCCTCATTTCACTCCACTAGTAATGTGTAGTAAGACACAACTAACTCATTAAGTCATAGCAGCACAGCATCTTTATTTTATTTTTTATTTTGTTGGTGTTGTATTTCACCCCCTTTTTGCCCCAATTTCGATCTTGTCTCATCGCTACAACTCCCCAACGGGCTTGGGAGGTGAAGGTCGAGTCATGCATCCTCCGAAACATGACCCGCAAAACCGCGCTTCTTAACACCCGCCCGCTTAACCCGGAAGCCAGTCGCACCAATGTGTCGGAGGAAACACTGTTCACCTGACGACCGGATGTCAGCCTGCAGGCGCCCGGTCCGCCACAAGGAGTCGCTAGTGTGACGAGCCAAGTAAAGCAAACAGCCAGACATACAGCTTTACATTTAGTCATTACTGCTAATTTGACCTCACGCAAAGGCAGGAGAACCCTGGCCAGGAGGCTGAGAGAGAGATGGAGACAGGGAGAAGAGCAATGGAGAGAAGGAGGAGAGCGATGGAGAGAAAGGGGATTCAGGAAGAAAGAGGGTGAGACAGAAAGAGGTAAAGAGAGGGAGAAAGTAGGGAGAAAGGGAGAGCCAGAGCCTAAAAGATGGATTTTGCAAGCATTAGTAAACGAGTCATTTGGGGAGTCCTGGCATTTGGAGAGACCCTATTCGCAAAATTGCAGCACTTTCCAACACCATTAAATGAAATGCTAGATAAGTTGAACAGCTCTATTAGGTGGCGGGACTCACACAGCATTTCATATAAGCATCAGTCAGAGAGGCAGATTAGCCCAGGTGTTTTGGGGTTTGAGCAAAAAAAGGAAAAATAACACCAAAATCAAAGTGCCACAGAGTTGTTTACTGCACAGAAGGAGGGAAACGGGCACGTATTTGTTACTGTTGCTGCTGTGGTTGTCAACTGTTACAGCAAGACGTCCTCACTTACCTCTCTTGGATCCTTTCTCTCCCAACCTTGAACCTGTATTTTTTCCCTGTCTCCCCAGGTCTCTACCTCTTTCCATTTCCTTCTCTGCCTCTCTCCTGCGTGCAGCTTGGTGTTATCTGTCAATCATGGTGACGTGGCTGTCCTTACAGCCCCTAGCCCCCAGAGCAGAGCAGTGTGGGGAGACAGAGCAGGGACAAAGAGCCTGTGACCTCTTTATAAGGTCACACAGGAGTGCTTTGACAAGGCTCCCACAAGAGGGGAGCAAAACAACACCACTGATACGCCATAGAAACCATAGAGGGGGGGGGGGGGGTTAAATCTCTCTCAGACCAGGATTAGACTGGACAATAGACAGAGAGACCCATCTATACGCCGGTAAGAGATATGTTACAATGAGCCTATCTCACTGGACCCACATTATATGGTCTGTCTAACCCCCCAGGCATTGCGCTATTATCAACAGTGAACGAGAGAGAGAGGAGAGAGAAAGGAGAGAGAGAGAGAGAGATTTTCAGAGAGCGATAGAGGGTATAAGGGCTCAGTAAAAGCAGTCTGCCTCCTCTTATCAGTCTCTGTGTGCGACTGCTGCTATCAATCTCGGAGAAGACTGCTGAGGTCCCTGTAGTACAGTGCCCACTGTGCTAGCAGAAGCCTGCCTGTCTGAGCCGGCCGTGACAAGACAATACACACAGGACGTCAGTTGTTTCTCCTCAGAGGCCAGCAGGCACAGCACAGACAGAGGTGAAGTGAGTGCTCATTGGGGGAAAGACATTCTACTTCTGATCTGTTTTGAAGTGTTCAAACAAACTGAATGTCAGGAAGCTGTCAGAACATAAAACACAGAGACGTGTCGTTTTTTTAGGGTGTGATGAAATACTAGAGCAGGTTTTTGGTGTCATGAAACAAAATGTAGGTGTGACTCTCTTTACCAGGAAAACATTGCCTGGATATAGACAATGTTCCTCTATATGGCCTTATAATCTCGGTTAACCCAGAACTAAAGCCTAAAGACGTAAATAATCAGCTGCTCGATCAAGTTTTGGATCCATACGTGTTAAAGGGCAACTCCACCACTTTTTCAACCAAATTTTAATTATCTCCAGCACAATACTAGTGTCAACATATGTGAAAACGGTGCACTTCTAAGTTTTGTTAAAAAATATATCAAGTTAAAAAAAAGTTAGAAATGCCTTCTAGAACAAGTGAACTTTCAGGTGCCTTAATAACAAACTTGTATGACAATGTGAAGAACAACATGACCTGCACCAAAGTCAAATTAGGATATAACGTTAGGCCAATGAGACAGTGTCCAAGTTGTAAAATTCTCCAGTAGAATGTCCTGCTTTCAGTTGCTTTTAGTTACCCGTTTTTCTAGATAAACAGATACTAAATACATTTTTAAACGGACAGGTTAATTGGTGTTAAAATAAACCAGTTATGCTATTTTGGACCACCAGGCTGCTGATGTCATGCAGCCTGTCGTTTTTGTGCTAATACTTTTTCATAACGACAAAGATAAGTTTGATGTCGGATGACAACAAAATGTTCATGATGTCACTGCGACAACTGTCTACAGACGTGCAGATTGACATAGATAGACGTAAACCAGCCTTTAGTCTTGAAATCTTTGGTTGTTAAGTACACTATCGTATTCACTCTGTTTAGCACGTGGCCTCACATGTGAATCCTTAAAGAGATGGGTGGGGCTAAGGCTTAAGAGGGTGTTGACAATGCTTAATGGGTGTAGACAAAGAAAAGCTCTACAGTAGTTCAAGGGCCATTTTCTCAAAAGTGGGGTTACAAGTTCCCCAACTTTCAAAGCAGAATTACTTTCCCTTAGTTCCTCAACTGTTGTGTATGATATACAATTTTCTTGCTCTATCTACTTTTTTTTATTAAGTATCTACTTTTATCCAATGTAAAAAACACTTAAAAATGTTAATATATAAGACCGAATCGAGCCGGTCGGTCAAATATGTAGACACTGGTTTGGTGCTGGAGATGATGAATATGAGGTTGAAAAGTGGAAATATTGCCCATTAAGAGAAGAGATGAAGAGATGCTAAAACGAGGTGCGGAACTGGAACGAGGAGTTCTAACCTCTTAGCAAGTTACGAGTACCCTCCCCTTCCGAAATCCGAAAGATGCGAACACCTGCGAAACCATGATTTGTCCAAATACCCAGTGACGAAAAACCCAAACAACTGCTTCTCTTTATCCACTGCATCCCATTTTGTCCCAACAGATTCTACGGTACCAGTTATGTTTAGGTAGATCTGTCCAGGAGAGAATAATGGCCTTATAGGGAGGACAACTACTTCTATACGTATGTGACCATTATATTGTCAAACAAATCCAATACTATAATTATTCAAGGAACGGTTCTGGGGCGAGGACGTATGATGACAAGGATGCAAAAAAAAACCAGATCGATTTTCTGACAAGATCGATTTTTATTCCTCTCTAATGGCAAGGCCAAAATGTCAATGCTATGTCTCCAGATGGCTCTTAGCAGAGTAAGTTGACAATGTGTGTGTGTGTGTGTGTTAGCGCCTTACTTGAGTGTCTCTGCCAGGTAGAAGCTCTGCTGGACGTCGTCATGGTTGGGGCTGGTGGCGTAGACGTCTCTCACTCCACTGTAGCCTCCCTCCACACGACAGTGCTTCTCCAGAGCCTGAGAGACAGAAGGAAAGAGAGAGAGGGAAAAAGAGAGAGAGAACAGAAAATAGAGAGGGAGAAGAATGAGAGAAAAGAGGGTGAAAAAGTGTTGAGTTGACTCTGTTTCTTATGGCAGGGTGTTGTAGAGGTATGCACGGTGGTGTTCGCTTGTTGTTGAACTAGCATATTTCCCTTCAGTGTGGCTGCTCTGCCTGCAGGTGGGGGAGGAGAGGAGGCTGCATTAGGCAATATGACTCAGGGAGAAAATGGAGCTGAGGAGGATGGAGCTGGGGCTGCAGTGTTTACACATCCACCCTGGCTGAATGAGGGCTGAGGGCAGGAGGAGGAGTTATCTGCAGACAGGCAGGCAGGCAGGCAGGCAGGCTCCAGATCATATTTATGGCTAACACAAGGCCCATCAGAGGTAATCTCATGTCATTAGTGGATACAACAGCATGGCTCTGGGATCTGAGCAATCAGCATTCAACATTACCACTGTTCTGATCTGTTGCCGCATAGCAATGAGAGAGAGAGGAGTGTATGGAGGAAGGAAGAGTCTCAGAGGTTTTAATGACTACTGTACTCAGAACTAGCGGTGTGTAGACCTGAATGAGTCTACACATCACAATGAACAGGGGTCTGTTGGCGTACAGAGCCCTTTTCACTTTTTGGGCTCCCGAGTGGGGCAGCGGTCTAAGGCACTGCACCTCAGTGCTAGAGGCGTCACTACAGACCCTGGTTTGATTTCAGGCTGTTTCACAACCGGCCGTGATTGGGAGTCCCATAGGGTGGCGGATAATTGGCCCAGCGTCATCCGGGTTAGGGTAGGCCGTCATTGTAAAAACACATTTGTTCTTAACCTTTTTGGGATAGGGGGCAGCATTTTCACTTTTGGATGAATATCGTGCCCAGAGTGAACTGCCTCCTACTCTGTCCCAGATGCTAATATATGCATATTATTAGTAGTATTGGATAGAAAACACCAAAGTTTCTAAAACTGTTTGAATGATGTCTGTGAGTATAACAGAACTCATATGGTAGGCGAAAACCTGAGAAAAATCCAACCAGGAAGTGGGAAATCTGAGGTTTGTAGTTTTTCAACTCAGCCCCCATTGAAGATACAGGGTGATATTCATTATGTTTCACTTCCCAAGGCTTCCACTAGATGTCAACAGTATTTAGAACCTGTTTTGAAGATTCTACTCTAAAGGAGGGGCTCATTGAGTGAGTAGTCTGGCAGAGTGCCACAGCCTCGGTCTGGCACACTCACGTGAAAGGTAGCTACGTTCCACTTCATTTGTACAGACAAAGGAATTGTCCGGTTGGAACATTAATTAAGTTTTATGTTAAAAACATCCTAAAGATTGATGCCATACTTAGGTTGGCATGTTTCTACGGGCTGTAATGGAACTTTTTGTCCGACGTTCGGCACGACCTGAACGCGCTTTTGGATTTGTTCACCAAACGCCCTAACAAAAGAAGATATTTGGACATAACTGATGGACATTATCGAACAAATCAAACATTTATGGTGGAACTGGGATTCCTGGGAGTGCATTCTGATGAAGATCAAAAGGTAAGTGAATATTTAAAATGCTATTTCTGAGTAATGTTGACTACCCAATATGGCGGGTATCTTTATGGCTGTTTGTTGTCTAAAGGCTGTACTCAGATTATTGCATGGTTTCTCCGTAAAGTTTCTTTGAAATCTGACACAGCGGTTGCATTAAGGAGAAGTTTATCTAAAGTTCCATGTATAAAAGTCATATCTTGAGGGCCTCCCGGGTGGCGCAGTGGTCTAGGGCACATTGCAGTGCTCGCTGTGCCACCAGAGACTCTGGGTTCGCGCCAAGGCTCTGTCGCAGCCGGCCGCGACCAGGAGGTCCGTGGTGTGACGCACAATTGGCCTAGCGTCGTCCGGGTTAGGGAGGGTTTGGCCGTAAGGGATATCCTTGTCTCATCGCGCACCAGTGACTCCTGTGGTGGGCCGGCCTCAGTGCGCTAACCAGGTCACCAGGTGCACAATGTTTCCTCTGACACATTGGTGCAGCTGGCTTCCGGGTTGGATGCGCGCTGTGTTAAGAAGCAGTGCGGCTTGGTTGGGTTGTGTTTCGGAGGACGCATGGCTTTCGACCTTAGTCTCTCCCGAGCCCGTACGGGAGTTGGAGCAATGAGACAAGATAGTAACTACTAACAATTGGATACCACAAAATTGGGGTAAAATACATTTTAAAAAATAATTTAAAAAATCTGTAAACTCAGATTTTTTTTATATAAATATGAACTTCATCAAACAAAACATACATGTATTGTGTATGTTGTGATGAAGATCAAAGGTTAGTGATTCATTTTCTCTATTTCTGCTTTTTGTGACTCCTCTCTTTGGCTGGAAAAAATGGCTGTGCTTTTCTGTGGCTTGGTGGTGACCTAACAATCGTTTGTGGTGCTTTCGCTGTAAATCCTTTTTGAAATCAGACACTGTGGCTGGATTAACAAGAATTGCATCTTTAAAATGGTGTAAAATACTTGTATGCTTGAGGAATTTTAATTATGAGATTTTTGTTGTTTTGAATTTGGCGCCCTGCACTTTCACTGGCTGTTGCGGGGGTCCTAGACAGGTTAACTGACTTGTCTAGTTAAATAAAGGTCAAATTAAAAATGTTAAATTCACTGTCAAAGTTCTAAGAGGAAGAGTCTCTTCTCAGTGGAGGCTAGGAGGGGACAGGATGAAAACAAACATGACAGATAGGACTGTGGTGGGATAATTCTGAAGGATGATAGTTCTCACCTGCACAGCCTCCCAGCCCCACTCTCTGTACTTGGGGTCGTGGGTGAACCTCCACATGTACATGTAGGTCTCAATGACCTCAG
This sequence comes from Oncorhynchus nerka, assembly GCF_034236695.1. Lineage (NCBI taxonomy): Eukaryota > Metazoa > Chordata > Actinopteri > Salmoniformes > Salmonidae > Oncorhynchus > Oncorhynchus nerka. The sequence goes on from NC_088408.1 coordinate 35,403,726, forward strand.
GCCTCAGGATGAAGTACTTCTCGTTCTGCCGTGTGGCGATGGCCTCCACGCCACCGTCAAACCTGAACCCCTCTGGGCCCAACTTCAGGGCTGGAAGAGGGGGAAGCAAGGAAGAAGACAACATGGTGAAAAACTCCAACCAGGTCTAGGAGAAGGTGATGAGCAAAACAAAAATATATAAAAAAATAACTAAAGATTTTAACCTGGCTGGCACTACGCTCTACTTACCCAGCAGCCCCTCTGGCCTCAGAGAGAAAACAGGCTCAGCGCTCATTAATCTTTCATTTCACACTGGCTTGCTCTAAAGAGGGGTGTGTGGGGTGTGTGTGTGTGAGAGAAAGAGTGAGTGTGAGCTGTGGTTGAGTCCTACACCTCCTTTTGTCTGGGCTTCAGAACTAATATCACCTCACCTGGGAGGAAGAGTTTCTTAGCCTACCCCTGCTGTAGATGGAGAGGAAGAGTTTCTTAGCCTACCCCTGCTGTAGAGGGAGAGGAAGAGTTTCTTAGCCTACCCCTGCTGGAGAGGGAGAGGAAGAGTTTCTTAGCCTACCCCTGCTGGAGAGGGAGAGGAAGAGTTTCTTAGCCTACCCCTGCTGGAGAGGAAGAGCTTCTTAGCCTACCCCTGCTGTAGAGGGAGAGGAAGAGCTTCTTAGCCTACCCCTGCTGTAGAGGGAGACAGGGACACTGGTGTGCCCCAGATGAGGGGGTCAGTCAGACTCACTGGTGCGGGCGTAGGACTCGTGGCAGGTGCGGGCGATCTCTGCGGCCTGCTCCATCTGGTGACCCGTCTTGTCCTCGGGAGCTCCGTCGGCCCCCAGGGCGATCATGCCTCCGGCGAAGCACGTCAGGTGACCCATCTTGTGCTCCAGCAGGCCGCCCTTCCACTCAGCGATGTACGTCAGTCCACCGCTGGACTTCCTCATCAGACTGGTCTCAATGGCCTGGAGGACAATGACAAGAACAGCATACAGGTGAGCCGTCCATCCAACCCGAGTCCCAGACCGGGGCCCTTCCCACTACAAATGGAGTGGAACATGAATAAATACCACCCAAACAGCATTGTTAACCTTGATAAAACGGATGTTGTTTGAAAACCAGGGGTCCCAGCTGGTGGCCAGTATTATGTATTTGCTTGTGTGGCGTGGACACAGAACGCTGCTCCTATTTGTCCCTGGCTTTTACTGTAGACGGGAGGGCCACTTTATCCCGAGACATTCTGGAATGGCGGGCTGCGTTTCATCCACGGCGAGACACGACACCAGGAGGATCACAAATGATTCAAAACGACGGCCTGTATCTCCCGCTAGCCACACAGCAGGTGTCCAATACAGTAAGATCACAACTGACAGACAACACACGGTTATTACACGGCCATTACCGATGAGAGAGTAAAAATCCTGCCTTTTAACATATGGAATAAATATGTGCAGCGAGTCGACGGCAGCTTCAAACGCTATACTATCTCAGGTGCATTCTCTGATGCGCCTCGTTGTTCATCGCTTCATTTGGCACATTTATTTTCATATTCATTGAGTTTGCTTTTCTCCTGCCGAGGGAAAACCCAAGAAAATGTAATATTGCAAATCTCCCGAAAGCAATTACATTTTTAAAAGATAATTCAGATCTGTGCTTTTGTAGTGTGTGACCCATCACGTAAATGGGGCCGTCTATATGCGGGTGGGCATTGCCTGGCGTGTTCCGCCACAGAAAATCAGCCGATTAATATTCTCCTAAACTGGTTATTTCATTTCCTTTGGTCTCTTTAAAAGGCAGCCTATATCCTGTTTAGCAACAGCCCAGCCTTTTCCTGCTGAGAAGAAATAAAAAAAATCTCAGGCCATTTCCTTCAATCTCAGCCTCAGACTACTAGTGCTTCGAGAACAAACAGAGCTGGACAGAGGCAGGCAGCGGCACATCTTGTTCAGCACTGGCTGCTTCGTTTCTCATCGGGGGGATAGAGAGCATGTAGGCTGGGCCGGCGCTGAGGCGAAGATGCCAAGGAGCCATTAATAAGTGAACAGAGTCTGTTCCTAACCAGCTGCCTTTCAGGCTGTCTGACCCAAATGGAGGATGGCTTGGCATGGCAATAGGGACCCTCTCGCTGTGGGTGACCTGCTTGTGGTGTCTCGCCCAGGTGGATGGCAGACAAGCGGGTTGGTAGGTAGGCAGTTGTGGTGGGGAAACAAGGCTGGCTGGGAGTGGAATGGAGGGAGGGTAATATCCTGGAGCAGTCTGGGTCCTTGTAGACCTCCGTACGGAGAACAACATTATTATCTCCAACAGGACAGGAGGCTTGGCTCTAATGAAACAGAGAATTTGGCTAGCAGCATTCAGAGCACATCTCACCAGATAGAGCTCTGATTCTGGTTGACCCCCATCCACTGAAAGCTTCCTCCAACCCCACTTACTCGCTCCTCCAGCTTCTGTGGAGTGCAGTTAGTACTTCACACTCAGAGATAACCCCTGCCTGGCGTAGCACGTCTTGCTTTCACATAGCAACCCACACAACTGGTACTGCTTTCCGACTCGGACTGTTCAGTCATTTAAGAACTCCAACTGTTGTTATCGCGTTGACAAAAGAAGCTTTCAATGGAGGTCAAAAGAGCCTTGTGAAAAGGTTTAGTCAGCGCTTCGGAATGCACGGGTACTGTAGCCATTAAATCTCAGTAGGAGAGAAGAAAGGATGAGTAGGAGAAGAGGAGCAGAGGGGAGTGGGGTGGGGAGGATGGGATGGGAGTGGGGGAGAGGAGAGGACGGGAGAGAAGAGAGGAGAGGTGTGTAGGCTAGGTAAGGTGTCTTGAGGGTTTACCTGCAGAGCGTCATAGTAGAGCTTCTTGCCCTCCTCGTCCGTCTTGTCTGACATCAGCCAAGCCTTGAGCAGGTACTCATAGAAGCTGTCTCCCAGGCCGCCCACTGACACATGATCTACAGGACAGAGACAACACGAAAGATGAGCGTCATGCCAGGCTTAATTTACCTATCTCATCTTGCCAGCAGCAGCCCTCCCTCCTCAGTGGCCTGCCTAACCTCAGGATGATGAATGGCCCAATGATGGCGGCCATCTCAGCACCCGAGGCTGTTTACACAGGAAGATGGCCCCTTAATACCTGCTCAGCCTCCGAACCTCAGTGACAAAGGGACGTGTCTGGCATAGGCCTGGCCAAGGGGACGGGGACACCTTTTCAAACAGAGCCCAACAAAGCTACAGGAGTAATGGGATTAGTCTCCTTTGATGGCTGATGTATGGAAGATGTCTGCAAGGGGGAGATTGGCATTCTGATGAGTTTATCAGGTCCCCCCCCCGGCACGTCCCCGGTCACTGTGAGTACCGACTGAGCTGTGCAGGGAGCAGCAGCGATACCACAGCCGGGTATAAAAGAGAGACAGTCCCTGTGATAGTCAGTGAGGTGTGGGGCTGTGCCGGGTGATGTGCTCTCCTGTCCACTTCACTCTCTGTGAGGAATGAGTCTCCAGGGTCTGGGAGAGAGCCTCAGTCAAGCCAAGCCGCTGTTCATCATAGTGATTGTCATGCCCCCTCATACATATGTATATGTCATTAACAGCCAAAGCCTTGTTTGGGGGATATAGATTAGACGTCAGCAGTAATAAAAGGGACAGAGCTCCAGGAAGAGTTTGTAGTGAAGTGTGGCCTTGCCCTCATAAGGACTGTATTTCCTTGCTGACTGGGGTCAATGCCACAGGGGTTAACAGCAGGTCAGAGAGGGAACACAAGGTCAAGGATCTGATCATGGCTCTATCTGATTGACAAGGGACAGGGACAAATTAAACTGCCTGCGAACTGAGGACTCAGACATCACACTGTCTTGCAGTCCTGCAGTCTGATTGGACTGGAGATCAGTTCCCACCCAGTTTTCATCAGGAAAGGAAGCTAGGTTGAAGGAGGGTCATGTCATTTGTAATCAATTAAAATGTCAGCATTTTGGGATTGACTTACTGAATTGGACGTTGGTCACACACACACACACACACACACACACACACACACACACACAACTCTGAATTCAAAGTCGGAAACGCTGGCATCTTTCGAAAGCTCTGACCTGAAGACCACTGAAGTCATGATTTGAGTTCCCAGTTCTCTTGAAAGCACCAAAAATCAACAAGCATGGCGTTGCACACATACTTAAGGACGACAACTCGTGAAAAGTTATTTTCACAATAATGTAAGGGTTTCTTGTTGATCCTAGGCTGTTTATCCTAGCTGCCTGTCATTTCATATAAATCTGCTCCGGTCAACTGTAAGTGCAGCTATTGTGACGTGGAAACGTCTAGGAGCAACAATGACTCAGCCGCGAAGTGGTAGGCCACAGAAGCCCACAGAACGGGACCGCCGAGTGCTGAAGCATGTAAAAATCGACTGTCCTCAGTTTCAACACTCACTACCGAGTTCCAAACTGCCTCTGGAAGCAACGTCAGCACAAGAACTGTTTGTCGGGAGCTTCATGAAATGGGTTTCCATGGCCGAGCAGCCGCACACAAGCCTAAGATCACCATGGGTAATGCCAAGTGTTGGCTGGAGTGGTGTAAAGCTCGTCGCCATTGGACTCTGGAGCAGTGGAAATGCGTTCACTGGAGTGATGAATCACGCTTCACCATCTGGCAGTCTGACGGACGAATCCGGGTTTGGCGGATTGCCCCAATGCATAGTGCCAACCCCAAAGTTTGGTGGAGGAGGAAAAATGGTCTGGGCTGTTTTTCATGGTTCGGGCTAGGCCCCTTAGTTCCAGTGGACGGAAATCTTAACGCTACAGCATACTATTACATTCTAGACAATTCTGTGCTTCCAACTTTGTGGCAACAGTTTGGGGAAAGGCCCTTTCCTGTTTCAGCATGACAATGCCCCCGCGCACAATGCAAAGTCCATACAGAAATGGTTTGTCGAGATCTGTGTGGAATAACTTGATTGGCTCGTAGAGCCTTGACCTCAAGCTCATCGTTCACCTTTGGGATGAATTGGAATGCCGACAGCGAGCCAGGCCTAATCGCCCAACATCCGTGCCTGACCTCACTAATGCTCGAGGCTGAATGGAAGCAAGTCCCCGCAGCATGTTCCAACATCTAGTAGAAAGCCTTCCCAGAAGAGTGGAGGCTGTTATAGCAGCAAAATGGGGGACCAACTCCATATTAATGCCCATGATTTTGGAATGAGATGTTCGACGAGTATGTCCATATACTTTTGATCATGTTGTGTATCTAGCTAATATTTAGCGTCTTTGGCTACACAACTCTAGCGCATCTCTTCCAGCTATTCACTGTGCAATAGTCTATAGGCTACGGATGCAAGACTCTCCGCTAGTCTTCCTCTCGGAAAATCCCAGGAAAATCTATAGGCTACAAAATTCTATATTAGATGTATTTTAATACTAGACCTAATAGGCTTTCGTGGAGAGAAGCAGGTTTGGTCTTGCTAATTGCTGAATGCCTACAGCGTAGAAAATGCACACCGGGGAAAGTTGCGGCTAGAGTGTATCACTGGCCAGTGATGATGTATTGAATGGTTGCACAGGATAGACAGTGATGTGCACAGTGAAAAAGAGCCAAAATAATTGACATCCATTAGAAAAATGGAAATCACTTACAAACCACTTGAGCAACAAGGCAAGCAATGACATGGCAAGACAGGCAAGCAATGACATGGCAAGACAGGCAAGCAATGACATGGCAAGACAGGCAAGCAATGACATGGCAAGACAGGCAAGCAATGACATGGCAAGACAGGCAAGCAATGACATGGCAAGGCAGGCAAGCAATGACATGGCAAGGCAGGCAAGCAATGACATGGCAAGGCAAGCAATGACATGGCAAGGCAAGCAATGACATGGCAAGACAAGCAATGACATGGCAAGGCAAGCAATGACATGGCAAGGCAAGCAATGACATGGCAAGACAGGCAATGACATGGCAAGACAGGCAAGCAATGACATGGCAAGACAGGCAAGCAATGACATGGCAAGACAGGCAAGCAATGACATGGCAAGACAGGCAAGCAATGACATGGCAAGACAGGCAAGCAATGACATGGCAAGACAGGCAAGCAATGACATGGCAAGACAGGCAAGCAATGACATGGCAAGACAGGCAAGCAATGACATGGCAAGACTGGCAAGCAATGACATGGCAAGACAGGCAAGCAATGACATGGCAAGACAAGCAATGACATGGCAAGGCAAGCAATGACATGGCAAGGCAAGCAATGACATGGCAAGGCAAGCAATGACATGGCAAGACAAGCAATGACATGGCAAGACAAGCAATGACATGGCAAGGCAAGCAATGACATGGCAAGGCAGGCAAGCAATGACATGGCAAGGCAGGCAAGCAATGACATGGCAAGGCAGGCAAGCAATGACATGGCAAGACAGGCAAGCAATGACATGGCAAGGCAAGCAATGACATGGCAAGGCAAGCAATGACATGGCAAGGCAAGCAATGACATGGCAAGACAAGCAATGACATGGCAAGGCAAGCAATGACATGGCAAGACAAGCAATGACATGGCAAGACAAGCAATGACATGGCAAGGCAAGCAATGCCATGGCAAGGCAAGCAATGCCATGGCAAGGCAAGCAATGCCATGGCAAGGCAAGCAATGACATGGCAAGACAAGCAATGACATGGCAAGGCAAGCAATGACATGGCAAGGCAAGCAAGCAATGACATGGCAAGGCAAGCAAGCAATGACATGGCAAGGCAAGCAAGCAATGACATGGCAAGACAAGCAAGCAATGACATGGCAAGACAAGCAAGCAATGACATGGCAAGACAAGCAAGCAATGACATGGCAAGACAAGCAAGCAATGACATGGCAAGACAAGCAAGCAATGACATGGCAAGACAGGCAAGCAATGACATGGCAAGGCAAGCAATGCCATGGCAAGGCAAGCAATGACATGGCAAGGCAAGCAATGACATGGCAAGACAGGCAAGCAATGACATGGCAAGACAGGCAAGCAATGACATGGCAAGACAGGCAAGCAATGACATGGCAAGACAGGCAAGCAATGACATGGCAAGACAGGCAAGCAATGACATGGCAAGACAGGCAAGCAATGACATGGCAAGACAGGCAAGCAATGACATGGCAAGGCAAGCAATAGCATGGCAAGGCAAGCAATAGCAGGCTAAACAGTGTTTATTGTTGAATATCTACATTTCATTAAAATGCCAGTTAATATATTATACTTGTCATTAAACTACATGTAGCCTACACTGAAGTGTTATTTGCAGTTGTCACTATGACGATGAACACACCCTGAAGCACTGAATGGTCTGTGTTACCACTTTATGAATAGGCCTACAGCGTCGCAGTAGGATGCTTTGATCGACAGGTGTAGGATACTGATCGACGGGTGTAGGATACTGATCGACGGGTGTAGGATACTGATCGACGGGTGTACGGGTGTAGGATACTGATCGACGGGTGTAGGATACTGATCGACGGGTGTAGGATACTGATCGACGGGTGTAGGATAGTAGGATACTGATCGACAGGTGTAGGATAGTAGGATACTGATCGACAGGTGTAGGATACTGATCGACAGGTGTAGGATACTGATCGACAGGTGTAGGATACTGATCGACTGGTGTAGGATACTGATCGACTGGTGTAGGATACTGATCGACTGGTGTAGGATACTGATCGACAGGTGTAGGATACTGATCGACGGGTGTAGGATACTGATCGACGGGTGTAGGATACTGATCGACGGGTGTAGGATACTGATCGACTGGTGCAGGATACTGCGGAACGATACACTTTCCTCTAGTGTGGATGTTCGCCAACGCAGTTCGTTATAGTCCTTGGTGTGGACGGACGGCCCTTAACTGTTACATTAGTTAAGGCCTCCTTTTTGCGGATAACATGAATATGGTATGAATACAGCAGGCGATTTCAACCACTGATTTGATAGAATTTTAAACTGCAACAATTATAGCCTCCTAATAAGGGATTTAATATTCCCTGCTATTTGGTTTTAATGACCATTTTGTAGGGGAGGTTAACGTGTTTTTTCCCCCAAACGCTCAGGGAAGTCTAGGTAAAATATTACCTCCATGTACCCCTTAATATACTGTAAATAATATTCACTCCCTAAGGGTGGGATGTCCTCATCACTGTAAGCCATGTTATTGGTGTGATAGGATGACAGTCATGTCTGCGGTCTATGCCATTGGTTTGATGCGATGTCCGTCATGTCTGTGGGCCATGTCATAGGCAGCTCCACACATACAAGAAGATGTGACTGCCAGATACGTGGCTCTAAGGGACACTGTACTGATGGTTTGTATTGAAACATCAACTACAACAGCATCACCAGAGCTTTGAGAGGCCGTCTGTACCTTGACAGAGAAACACTGAGAATGGAAAGACCTTTTCTATGACATCCCCCTCAGGTCTACTCTACCAGTAAATACAGATCACAAGTGACCTTTATGTAAAATATCCTCAGGTGGCAAATGGTTCTGGTGCGAACCTAAAAAAAAAAAAAATGGCTTTACATTTTTGTCACAGCCAACATTAGCATTCCTATACTTCAGGCTATTTGTCAATGGAGTTGTTTTTCTTCTAGTTGGAAATTCTTCTTCCAGCTAACACTGACCATGTAGACCACAAACACTTTTAGAGGTGCCTTTAGCAATGTTTGTCTTGGAACCTTCTCTGTGTTCTCTAAGGCTTGGTTTGGCATTACTGGTGTAGTACAGCTACTTTCCCCTAGTCAGTCAGCAATTCACAGAGCCACTCTCTCACTCACTTGGCTGGCTCCCATCAGAATAGCTACTTGTAATGATAATTATAATAATACTACTACACGGGACTTAAGAAGTGCTTTTTCAAAGACCCAACGATGTAGAGTCATCCAGAGAGACACAGGACTCTGACAGCACCCCCACCTCACTACACCCTGGCCTGGGTCACTACATCACTCAGCTGGGTGACCTGATGTCAACACCACCTATGCTCCACTAAATTATGGAGCTGTAAACTGTACGAAAAAAAAAAACCCTGTGGGATGGATCAAGTTGTCAGAGAGAATGAGAAACAAGCCGGGCGGCTGCCCTCCTCTTCCATTGATCCTCTCCACCCAGTTTGACCCAGGGGCTGGATGCACAGCGGTTAGTCATTAGCGCTGAACCCTCTCTGACCCCCCTGACCAGGACTACAGCAGAGACAAACACACAGACAGTTAGTATGAGTATTCATCCGTCGTGACATTTCAGCGAGGGCGTAGAGGGGCCATTCAATTACAGAGGGTCACACACACACACACACACACACACACACACACACACACACACACACACACACACACACACAGTGGGAGGGGGGAGGTATCGCACAGAATAGCAAAACAAACAAAACAGCGAAGATATGCATTCAAATTAATGTGTGTGTGTGTGTGTGATAGAGATTGCAGTGGGTCCATCAGGATGCTACAGCCAGCAGCATATGGCTGAGCTAGGGACTGGTCTGGTCTGTGCATCTCATTAACCTTTTGTGTGGCTCAGAGACAAACACAATAATTTGAGAAGGGATCCACACAAGCTGCTGTCTGCTGGGCACAGGGCTGTCTGAGCACGGACACACTGCAGGGTTACTGCATCCCACCACCGCCTCTCCCCAGCCACCTCACTGTGCCGTAGATTAACGACCAGGCAATTCTTGGGTCTGAAGCTTGTTTTGTCAAGAGGTGGCTTGGCTGGAGCTGGGTAATGTCAAAGCAGAAGTTGCTCCATACAAGGGATGGGGGTACTGAACTGTTGACTTGAGTCAAAGAAGCAGGAGAGTTTGAGTAGTATTGTGTGGAGGTATCACGACCGAACTGTAGCGAGAGAGGACTAATTAACTTTACTGGCAGTATTCACCATGTTTAAGTACTGTCATTAGCCACAGATACTTATTTCTCCCTGATGTCCCTCACCCCCTGGGCAGCATTAAGTTACATAATCTTCTAATGCACAGCCCACTCAATCAGAAGTGCTCATATTGAACTGAAGTGGCTCTCCCAGCTGTAAATACCTTGATAATTACAGGCTGCGGAACATCGATTGACAGCCACTGGTGAACCTCTAATGGAAAGGGAAAGGGGTGAGATGGAAGAGAGGGATGAGAGAGGTGAAAAGAGAGAAGGCTGGGCAAGATGGAAGATAGGAGAGATGGTTAAACAGTGATGCAGAGGGAGGTGGAAGGGATGAGATGAATGAGGGGAGAAAAGGGTGAGAGGGGAGATAGGAATGAGACAGGAGAGGGGTGAGATGAGAGAGGGATGAGGGGGACTTACGTTGTCCCCACTGTCCGCTGTTAGGGTTCAAATAGTTGGGGTACAGTCCCTGGGGCTTATCCAGTCGATTCAGAACCTTCCGGATGTTCATGACCTAGGAGGAGGAAGAAAAGAGTTTCTACTTTCTCCCTGCAAATACCTCATGGCCGCCTAATCTTCCAGCAGCACGGCACAGTAATGCACTTTAAATTGCCTTACTGCAGGAACGGCAGTTAAGGGAGGCATAAGAGAGAGAGAGAGGCCGGTGGCTCAGAGCGGAAAGAAGGCATTTACCTGCAGAACAGGCGTTAACATGAATAGTAATCAAGGTCACCGCTATGAATAACCCCATCATCAGGCTGGCTGAGTGCTTCAGTTACACTTGGTGTTAATGCACTGGAATGGAATGGGCTGTGGCTCCCAAGCTCTCACCTTCTCTGCGAAGGCTGGGTTCCCTGACAGCTTGGAGAGGTGCATGAACTCCAGGTGCAGGGTGCCGTACTCCGCCAGGATGCTGCTGCCTCCAGACGCCCACGGCCAGTTCCTCCCGATGCCACTGCAGCGACAACAAGACAACGCAGCTCATTAAGTCAGCTTCTCCAAACAACACTGTTACTGCATAGAACACCAAACACAATTCTACCAAACCTCGGGTCCACCAAACATCACTGCACAGGAAGAGAACATAAAACACTTACCTCAGTCAAAACATTAACCTCAGTCAAAACCCCACCACACAAACATTCCCTAGAGAGCTCACGCCTCCATAAACCTGCTAACTTACGTCAACCCTACACACGTCAGTGGGGTCAAAACCTTCCTCCGGTCTTAGGAATGTAACTTTAGATGTAGTACTCATCTGTTTTAACATCACACCAAATTAACTTAACTTAAAAGACCACACATTACTCCTCCGATACTATCTGTCCACAGTGTGTGTGATATAAAAATGTCCACCACAATGTGTATCTGGGCTGCCTGATAGTTTTTAAACAGCAGGCCCGGGTCAGAGCTGCCCTTCTAAATTCTTTCTGTTACCCTGCTTCCTGTGTGATATCGCTTCCTGAGTCACCCTGATGGGCCAGTGTGTGTATTAGGACTAACCATATTTCAGCCTGCTAATGGGGTGTAATCATTGACTCCCCAAATAATAACTAGTGTCACTTTTGTTATTCTAGCTTTTGTGTGAGAGACAGAGCACTGGGAGATTTCTGTCATTATCACTGCATGAATCAGTTTTGGCTAGTACAGCTGGGCTGGAGGGACCAAAGGGTAAGAGCCAAAAACATATCCCTGTGTGGGCAAGCGTGTGTGTGTGTGTGTGTGTGCTATGTAAAACATATCCCTGTGTGAGTGAGTGAGTGCTATGTAAAACATATCCCTGTGTGGGCGAGCGTGTGTGTGTGTGTGTGTGTGTGAGTGAGAGTGAGTGCTATGTAAAACATATCCCTGTGTGGGCGAGCGTATGTGTGTGTGTGTGAGTGCTATGTAAAACATATCCCTGTGTGAGTGAGTGAGTGCTATGTAAAACATATCCCTGTGTGGGCGAGCGTGTGTGTGAGTGAGTGAGTGCTATGTAAAACATATCCCTGTGTGAGTGAGTGAGTGCTATGTAAAACATATCCCTGTGTGGGCGAGCGTGTGTGTGAGTGTGTGAGTGAGTGCTATGTAAAACATATCCCTGTGTGTGTGTGTGTGTGTGTGAGTGAGTGCTATGTAAAACATATCCCTGTGTGTGTGTGTGTGTGTGTGTGTGTGTGTGTGTGTGTGTGTGTGTGTGTGTGTGTGTGTGAGTGAGTGCTATGTAAAACATATCCCTGTGTGGGCGAGCGTGTGTGTGTGTGTGTGTGTGTGTGTGAGAGAGTGAGTGCTATGTAAAACATATCCCTGTGTGGGCGAGCGCGTGTGTGTGTGTGTGTGTGTGAGTGAGTGCTATGTAAAACATATCCCTGTGTGGGCGAGCGTATGTGTGTGTGTGTGTGTGTGTGAGTGAGTGAGTGCTATGTAAAACATATCCCTGTGTGGGCGAGCGTGTGTGTGTGTGTGTGTGTGTGAGTGAGTGAGTGCTATGTAAAACATATCCCTGTGTGAGTGAGTGAGTGTGTGTGTGTGTGTGTGTGTGTGTGTGTGTGTGAGTGAGTGCTATGTAAAACATATCCCTGTGTGGGTGAGTGTGTGTGTGTGTGTGTGTGTGTGTGTGTGAGAGAGTGAGTGAGTGAGTGCTATGTAAAACATATCCCTGTGTGGGCGAGCGTGTGTGTGTGTGTGTGTGTGTGTGTGTGTGTGTGAGTGAGTGAGTGAGTGAGTGCTATGTAAAACATATCCCTGTGTGGGCGAGCGTGCGAGTGTGTGTGTGGGCGAGCGTGTGTGCGCGTGAGTGAGTGCTATGTAAAACATACTCTACCCAGACTCCCAAATTGAACTGGCATCCCTTTGACTTCATTAGAAAAGCAAACTTGTTTATAAACATTAGTGTAACTAATTTGACCTTTCTCCGTGCCAAGAATTGGGTTGAAGCGGTTTTCCAGGTCCGTATTTCAAAAAAGGGCTGACAAAGCCCAACAGCCTATAGCACGGAATTCATTAGAGAAACAGACAGGCAATGCAGAGGTCTCCAGTCGATGACATCGTGTATTCATAAGGTCTTAGTGTTGCCACCAATGTCATCATTCCTATTGCTAAAATTATCTTCCACTATCACTAATGATCCAGGGCCTGCCCCAATGCTAGGCTCATGCATGCAGGCAACGCATGAACGTGCACACACAAATACACAGGGCCTTGGAACGTGACCCTACATCCATCAGCTCCCGTGGCCTGGGCCATAGGGAGGGGAAGAGAGGGAGAGGGAGAAGCAGCCAGGAACACACTGCTCAACCTTTTTAAAGCTGGGTGTGTATTGTAATAACCCCCGTCCTCAACCACACGCTGTGCCAAAACAATTTGTTTTTCATTACACAGCTGATTAAATCATGTTACACAAATTCCGGAGAAGAAAAAAAAAAATCACACAAAATGTCTGGGAGGAAAGAAAAGGGAGAGAAAGCGTCTGTTCCTGGGTCAGAAAACCTAATTGGTGTTTATGACTGTTAGTGCCCAGATCCATTACCAGAGACTTAATCAGATTGCCACAGCCTGGAATGGAGAGGATATATGCACGTGTGTGACAGTGAGTTGTGTGACGGTGTGTGTGGGTTATTTGTCAAGAGTGTGTGAGCTGAGGAGAATCAGATGACATCAGTATCAGCGGTGTACCTGCTGCAGCCAGCCATGAGGTTAAGATAGGTGGATGCAGACAGGCCTGCCATCTCTCCTTCATCTCCATAATGGTCCATTACAACACAGTACAGTGAGCTCTTGGCTGCATTGTGGCCCAGCACTGCCATGTCCTCTCTCTCCAGACTATAAAAGCGTCAGCATGCTTCAGTTCGGCTGGCGCCGAGCGAACTCGGCTAGCGAACCGAACGAGTGTTCTCGCATACTTCATTAAAAAAACTTTGCTTGAAAAAGTGTCAATAGTACTTTGTCCATTTCGAGACTCCGTAGCCAGTTTAAACTTCCTCAAAAATGTCATTAATTTTGATGTTTTGTGGAGGAAATCTTAGTCGCGCAACTTTACATCTAACTAAGATGTTACGTGCAGTATTTCTCCATAAAAATAATGTGCATGAAAACAAGTTCTCGTTGAATGACAACAGTGCATTCGCAAAGTTTTCAGACCCCTTGACTTTTTCCACATTGTTACATTACAGCCGTATTCTAAAATGGATTAAATAGTTTGTTTTCCTCAGTCTACACACGATACCCCACAATGGCAAAGCAAAACCTTTTTTTTTTTTTTTAAATAAATGTTTACAAATGTATTAAAGATAAAAAACAGAAATACCACATATACATAAGTATTCAGACCCATTCACTCCGTACTTTGTTGAAGCACCTTTGGTAGCGATTACAGCCTGGAGTCTTCTTGGGTATGACGCTACAAGCTTCCCATTCTTCTCTGCAGATCCTCTTAAGTGCTGTCAGGTTGGATGGGGAGGGTCGCTGCACAGCTATTTTCAGGTCTCTCCAGAAATGTTTGATTGGGTTCAAGTCCGGGCTCTGGCTGGGAGATTCAAGGACATTCAGAGACTTGTCCCGAAGCCACTCCTGCGTTGTCTTGGCTGTGTGCTTAGGGTCGTTGTCCTGTTGGAAGGGAAGGTGAACCTTCGTCCCAGTCTGAGGCGCTCTGGAGCAGGTTTTCATCAAGGATCTCTCTGTACTTTGGTCCGTTCATTATTACCCTCGATCCTGACTAGTCTCCCATGTGCCTTTTACTGAGGAGTGGCTTCAGTCTGGCCACTCTACCATAAAGACCTTATTGGTGGAGTACTGCAGAGATGGTTCTCACATCTCCACAGAGGAACTCTGGAGCTCAGTCAGTGACCATCGGGTTCTTGGTCACCTTCCTGACCAAGGCCCTTCTCCCCCAATTGCTCAGTTTGGCCGGGCGGCCAGCTCTAAGAAGTCTTGGTGGTTCCAATTTTTTTCCGTTTAAGAATGATGGAGGCCACTCTGTTCTTGGGGACCTTCAATACTGCGTCTTGTTTTGGGTACCCTTCCCCAGATCTGTGCATTGACACAATCCAATCCCAGTGTTCTAGGGACAATTATTTCAACCTAATTGGCTTGGTCCACTGTGGGACTTTATATAGACAGGCGTGTGCCTTTCCAAATCATGTCCAATCAATTTAATTTACCACAGGTAGACTCCAAATCAAGTTGTAGAAACATCAAGGAGGATCAATGGAAACAGGATGCACCTGAGCTGAATTTCGAGTCTCACAGTAAAGGGTTTGAATACTTATTTAAATAAGGTATCCGTTTTTAATTTTAAATACATTTGCAAAAATGGTTTTAAAAAATGGTTTCGCTTTGTCATGGGGTATTGTGTGTAGAAAAACATTTATTTAATCAATTTTAGAATAAGGCTGTAACGTAACAAAATGTTGAAAAGGTGAAGGGGGGGCTCCCAGGTGGGCAGTAGTCGAGGGCACTGCATCGCAGCGCTAGCTGTGCCACCAGAGACTCTGGGATCGCGCCCAGGCTCTGTCGCAGCCGGCCGCGACTGGGAGGTCCATGGGGGCGACACACAATTGGCCTAGCGTTGTCCGGGTTAGGGAGGGCTTGGCCGGTAGGGATATCCTTGTCTCATCGCGCACCAGCGACTCCCGTGGCGGGTTGGGCGCAGTGCACGCTAACCAAGGTCGCCAGGTGCACTGTGTTCCCTCCGACACATTGGTGAGGCTGGCTTCCGGGTTGGATGCGCACGGTCTTAAGAAGCAGTGCGGCTTGGTTGGGTTGTGTTTTGGAGGACACATGACTTCCGACCTTGGTCTCCCCCGAGCCCGTACGGGAGTTGTAGCGATGAGACAAGATAGTAACTACTAATAATTGTATACTACGAAATTGGGGAGAAAAAGGGGGTAAAATTCAACACACAAAAAAAGTGAAGGGGTGTGAATACTTTCCGAATGCACTGTACTATATTGAAGAATCCCTACTACTGACCAATCACCAATGATGGGGAATAAAAATTTGGTTCCAAAATTCACTTCCGAAAGTGCTCCTGAACTGCAGAAAAAACCCTTACGAAAGTCCAAAACGAACAAAAACGTAAAAATGTCATAACATATGCACTAACTCTTCGGAACTGCGTTGGCTGGGAAGCATGTGGATGCCTTAAGAGCTGCATTTAACCTGACCACTCGTCTGGACTGCACTCTGAGCGCCTGAAATGGATCCCCCCCCAACTCCCTCCCTCAGTTGGTCTCTCTTTCATCCTACCTCCCTTAGTTGCTCTCTCCCTCCCTTTATCTGTTGGCCTCTCTCCCTCCCTCCCTCTCTCTCTGTTGGCCTCTCTCTCTATATTTTGGCCTCCCTCCCTCCTGTGGTCTGTGTCAAATCCCTTCCTAAGCCCTTGGATGAGATCTAAATCCCGAGGAAGAATAACAACAGGGAGCATAGAGGAGCCCAAAACAAGCACACGGCTAAGCCTAAAGGTACAGGGTCGAGGATGAGTGGGGTTCAAATGCTACATTTACATTACAGGGAGTGAACTCTACTACCTCTCTCTCTCTCTCCAACTATCCATATTCCTCTCCCTCCTTCCTCTCTGTTTAACTGTTGCCTCAGGTCTGGAATCTGTGGGCACTAGGTCCAGTTCAGTGGTTTCTACCCATTCCTTTTACGGGAAAGAAAGAGAGACGCAGGCTGGCACTAACAAATGTGCAGCTCTGTGTACATAACGTAGTGGCTGAAAGGACCTTGAGAGAACACAAACAGTCTTCTGGACAATGAACTGACAGTGGTTCTGTGATACACTCCACTTTAGTCCAGTCAGGTGCCAATGCCTTTGTATGGGGGCAGCGGGCAACACAGAAAGGATACTGAAGCTTTGGCTTACTGCTTCCTGTTGTTAGCTCTTAGTTCCAAACCTGATCTCTCCTCCATATCTCTTACTCACTCCAGGCGAAATGGGAGCTATAGATCCGCAGTTAAGGGCTTAATTAAATTCCTTAAATCACGCGAGTCTCCTATATCCTGCGGGGCTGAGGAGGCTGGGTGGGGTATGTGGGGATCATTGTAGCTCCAGGAGCTCGTCTGGTATTGCCCTGGAGTAGTGTCCTGGGAGAGCGGCTGGCTGCTGGAGAGCTACAGCACAGATGGAGGAGGGTCTGTCAGGACTAGACAGCTACTCCAGTGGCTCTTTCACAGAGACTGCAGCAGCCCACACACACACACACATGGTTTTACCGTCCCAGTGGCTCGAGGCATTTTGTTTTGAGGATACTCAGATAAGGTTAAGATTAAGGTTAATGTTGCTTCTCGTGTTGCAGAAGTATGAACGTGATCCTTTAAATGGAGATGTTTTCCAAAACAACCTTGTCTGCCAATCCAATTACAGGTAACGTATAATAGCTTACATACATCCGAGTCTGAACCTCTCCTTTTGTCCCAGTGGCACCAATCCTCATACCATCAACTATCAACTTCAGGCTATCCTGGTTTCATCAGGCCAGAGCTATAAACGGCAGCTGTAATTCATATTTAAGGGACGGCCAATACTAGATGAAGCGGTGCTCCTGTGTGTCACTGTGTGAAAAACCTCAATGGCTTCTCTAATTGGGCTACTCGGAATCTAGGCTTATTAATCAAACCACTTTCCCCCAGACTCTCGGGATGGATTGTACATCCTGAGAATGAACCGCAACGAGTAAATCTGCTAAAGCTGCCATATTTCATACCAAGACGGCGGGAGAAAAAAAGAGAGCTGGCTTTAACTTCGTGTGATGACATCCGCTTGAACTAAAAGTTCAATTTGATCGGAGAGTAATTTCCCGCTTGCCATTTTAAAAGAGGGAAAGGGGAATTCTAAAAGATACATAAAAATGGAGCCATTATTCCCTGAGGAGGGAGACTAATTTATAATTATGAGAACTAATACTCCAGGCCTGGAGTCTGGCCTTGCTGGGCCTGCTCTTTGTCCCCAGGAAAAAAAACACATGACGTCTACTCTAAGGTACTAAATATAGAACCTGTCTTACTGAATCACCACCAACCGAGGAGAGCAAATCTACACCAGGGCCCTATGATCAAACTGTTTACAGGGAATTACATAAATGGCAGGCAGACTATTCATTTTAAAAAAATATATATATACACTGAACAAAAATATAAAACGCAACATGCAAACATTTCTACGTTCAAATAAGGACATCAGTCAATTGAAATAAATTCCTTAGGCCTTAATCTATGAATTTCACACAACTGGGAATACAGATATGTATCTGCTGGTCACAGATACCTTACAAAAAAAAAAGTACGGGCGGGCGTGGATCAGAAAACCAGTCAGTATCTGGTGTGACCACCATTTGCCTCATGCAATGGCAATCCTTTGCATAGAGTTGATTAGCCTGTTGATTGTGGCCTGTGGAATGATGCCCCACTCTTCAATGACTGTGCGAAGTTGCTGGATATTGGCGGGAAATGGAACAGGATGTCGTACACGCCGATTCGGAGTATCCCAAACATGCTCAATGGATGACGTCTGGTGAGTATGCAGGCCATGGAAGAACTGGGACATTTTCAGCTTCCGGGAATTCTGTACAGATCCTTGCGACATGGGGCCGTGCAATAGGAAATAGGGATGAATGGCACAACAATGGGATCTCGTCACGTACTCTGTGCATTCAAATTGCCATCGATAAAATGCAGTTGTCTTTGTTGTCCTTAGCTTATGTTTGCCCATACCATAACCCCACTGCCACCATGGGGCACTCTGTTTACAACGTTGACATCATCAAACTGCTCACCCACACAACGCCATAGACGCCGTCTTCCAGGTACAGTTCAAACCGGGATTAATCCGCAAAGAGCCCACTTCTCCAGCGTGCCAGTAGCCATCAAAAAGGTGAGCATTTGCACACTGAAGTCAGTTACGACGCCGAACTGCTGTCAGGTCAAGACCCTGGTGAGGACGATGAGCATGCAGATGAGCTTCCCTGAGACGGTTTCAGACAGTCTGTGCAGAAATTCTTCGGTTTTGCAAACCCACAGTTTCATCAGCTGTATAGGTGGCTGGTCTCAGACGATCCCACAGGTGAAAAAGCTAGATGTGGAGGTCCTGGGCTGCCGTGGTTACACGTGGTCTGCGGCACATTTTAGAGTGGCATTTTGCCCCCAGCACAAGTTGCACCTCTGTAATGATCATGCTATTTGATCAGCTTCTTCATATACCACACCTGTCACGTGGATGGATTATCTTGGCAAAAGAGAAATGCTCACTAACCAGGATGTAAACAAATTTATGGACAAAATTTGAGAGAAATAAGCTTTTTGTGCTTTTGGAAAATGTATGTAATTTTTTAAATTTCAGCTCATGAAACATGGGACCAACACTTTGCATTGACATTTTTGTTCAGTATAGTTAAACAGAAATCAACATCTCACATTTTTTTGAATTCCAGAAGCCTTCCATATGTTAAAACTATTCATGGCTTAGTTTTGCTCCACTCACAACTACTGATCCTTGATTCAGACCATGGTGTGACACAATACTACACTTTTGATTGACAACTGATCTCTGTACCTGTCCAACATGTCATTTGGTGAAATAAATAAGCCATCTGCCAGGTGTAAGCGGTGATGCTGCTGACAGCACTGTTGCTATGGGCTTGGTGGGGTAAATGGGACTAGTGATGGGATAGTTTGGGGGGGGGGGCGCTGCCTTTTGAAAAGGGATATGGTGCAAATGTTTACTTCTGTTTAAAAAATATATGTTTTTCTTGGACATGTTAAATCAGTCATATTTAACTAGTTGAATTTCAAATGACGTGAACACCAGACCACGTTGCTATACTCCTGCAGTACACACCGAGTACACCAAACATTAAGAACACTGTCCTAATATTGAGTTGTACCCCGCCTTCACCTTCAGAAGAGCCTCAATTCATCACGGTGTGGACTTGACAAGATGTCGAAAGCATTCCACAGGGATGCTGGCTCATGATGACTCCAATGCTTCCCCACGGGAAACTGTTGAGTGTGAAAAACCCAGCAGCGTTGCAGTTCTTGACACAAATTGGTGTGCCTGGCACCTACTACTATGCCCCGTTCAAAGGCAATTACACTGAATTCAGAAAGTATTCAGACTCCTTGACTTTTTCTAAATTTTGTTAAAGCCTTATACTAAAATGCATTAAATAAAACTGTTTCCTAAATCTACACACAACCTACAACGACAAAACAAACAGGTTTTCAGAATGTTTGCAAATTCATATATATTTTTTTTAACAGAAATACCTTTACATAAGTATTCAGACCCTTTGCTATGAGACTTGAAATTGAGCTCAGGTGCATCCTGTTTCCATTGATCATCCTTGAGATGTTTCTACAACTTGATTGGAGTACACCTGCGGTAAATTCAATTGATTGAACATGATTTGGAAAGGCACAAACCTGTCTATATAAGGTCCCACAGTTGACAGTGAATGTCAGAGCAAAAACTAAGCCATGAGGTCGAAGGAATTGTCCGTAGAGCACTAAGACAGGATTGTGTCGAGGAACAGATCTGAGGAAGAGTACCAAAACATTTCTGCAGCATTGAAGGTTCCCGAGAACACAGTGGCCTCCATCATTCTTAAAACGAAGAAGTTTGGAACCACCAATACCTTTCCTAGAGCTGGCCGCCCAGCCAAATTGAGCAATCGGGGGTGAAGGGCCTTGGTCAGGGAGGTGACCAAGAACCCAATTGTCGCTGACAGAGCTCCAGAGTTCCTCTGTGGAACCTTCCAGAAGGATAACCATCTCTGCAGCACTCCACTAATCAGGCCTTTATGGTAGTGACCAGACGGAAGCCTCTCCTCAGTAAAAAGGAACATGACAGCCCGCTTGGCACCTAAAGGACTCTCAGACCCTGAGAAACAAGATTCTCTGGTCTGAGGAAACTAAGACTGAACTATTTGGCCTGAATGCCAAGTGTCACGTCTGGAGGAAACCTGGCACCATCCCCACGGTGAAGCATGGTGGTGGCAGCATCATGCTGTTGGGATGATTTTCAGCGGCAGGGACTGGGAGACTAGTCAGGATTGAGGAAAAGATGACCAGAGCAAAGTACAGAGAGATCCTTGATGAAAACCTGCTCCAGAGCGCTCAGGACCTCAGACTGGGGTGAACGTTCCCCTTCCAACAGGACTTAAGCCAAGACAACGCAGGAGTGGCTTCGGGACAAGTCTCTGAATGTCCTTGAGTGGCCCAGCCAGAGACGGACTGGAACCTTGATCGAACATCTCTGGAGAGACCTGAAAATAGCTGTGCAGCGAAACTCCCCATCCAACCTGATAGAGCTTGAGGAGATCTGCAGAGAAGAATGGGAGAAACTTCCCAAATACAGTTGTGCCAAGCTTGTAGCGTCAGACTATAATCGGTTCCAAAGGTACTTCAACTCAGTAATGGGTCTGAAACGTACAGTATGTAAATGTGTTTTGTGCTTAGGGAAAAAACTATTTAATCAATTGTAGAATAAGGCTGTAACATAACAAAATGTGGAAAAAGTCGAGGGGTCTGAATACTTTCCGAATGCACTGTAAATCTTTTGTCTTGCCCATTCACCCTCTGATTGGAACACAGACAATCCATGTGTCAATTGTCTCAAGGCTTAAAAATCCTTCTTTAACCTGTCTCCTCCCCTTCATCTACACTGATTAAAGTGGATTTAAAAAGTGATATCAATAAGGGATCATAGCTTTCACCTAGATTCACCTGGTCTGCGTCTGTTATGGAAAGAGCAGGTGTTCCTAATGTATTGTATACACTTAGGTAGGCTCCATGAGGCTCCATATTACCCATGAGGCTATTGTGACGACATGAAACGAGTGAACTGCAATTTAAAGACAGATATACAATTATGGTTAACCTTTGGAGAAAAACAAATCAACCCGTTCTGTATGCTAAGACTTGCTTACATTACACGAAGGTACAGTCAATATTCAAAAAGAGCAATGCAGCTATTTACTTCATACGGAGTGGGCCGAGGGGACTATTACCCCTGTGGTGCTGGTTTTCACCACCCCACTGGCTTGTACGGATAAAATAAGATTACTCACAGCAGCGACCTTCGATTATATTTCACTCTATATTCCTATCCCGGGGAGATAAAAAAATATACTGAGAAAAGTTAAGGAAATCAGTCAATTGAAATAGGCCCTAATCTATTGATTTCACATAGGTGGGCCTGGGAGAGCATAGGCCCACCCACTGGAGAGCCAGGCTCAGTGGTTACACGTGGTCTGAGAAATTAACATTAAATTCTCTGGCAACAGCTCTGGTGGACATTCCTGCAGTCAGCATGCCAATTGCCATTCCTACAAACCTTGAGTCATCTGTGGCATTGTGTTGTGTGACTAAACTGTACCGTTTAGAGTGGCCTTTTATCGTTCCCAGCACAAGGTGCACCTGTGTAATGATCATGCTGTTTAATCAGCTTCTTGATATGTCACACCTGTCATGTGGATGGATTATCTTGGCAAAGTAGAAATGCTCACTAAAAGGGATGTAAACTCATGTGTGCCCAAAATTGGAGAGCAATAAGCTTTTTGTGCCTATGACAAATGTCTGGGATCTTTAATTTCAGCTCGTGAAACATGGGACCAACACTTTACATGCTGCATTCATATTTTTGTTCAATATAAATCATTTTTATGGCACGGCAAGGACGCTAGTGAGGTTTTTCACGACACAATGTGGAGATTAAGACAAGCACTAAGACTCCAGTGACTAATGTCACCAAACTAATTGGTAAATCAAATAAATAATTACTACACTTTTGTATCATATTGCTATGATTTTATTGGTATTGTGCCCCTGGCTCTCAAAATATGCCATTATAAATGATAAGGTAACGTCTTTAAAATTTCTTGTCTCCATCTCTGGAAGGGCACATTTACAACGATCATCCCTCCGAAGCATCCCTTATCTTGAATAAAATATAGGCCTAGTTTGGCTCTGGCCAGATAAAAAAACATGAAAATAACATCAATGACACTGTGCTATGTGTGGGAATGATGAACACACACACACACACACACACACACACACACACACAGCTGTGTCCCTGACCAAACACCCCCCTCTAACAATTTCCAATTTAATTGAATTTAGGCAGGTTAAGTCAAGTTAAACTGATGTCAGGCTTCGGCGGCAGGGAACATTTGATTTGGGAATCCTTTATCTTGCTTATGGTACTATTAAAAGGAGATGGGAGAGGGTGCGGAGAGGAGATAATCCCAAGGAAATGGATTCAGAGGAAATATTTCATAGTGTCGGACTGAGAGGGGAGGCACTGCTTCAGTGGCAGGGTTCATCGGCCAGCACACTCTCTGGCGATCCGGGAGGAAGAGAAGAGTGGAGGGAGAGAGAAAGAAGGGAAGAAAGCAGGAAGAGACTGTCTGGAGTAAGTGTTATCTTCGTCCTCCTCCTTCAAAGGATGCCTGTGTGGCGTGGCGTGCCAGGTGGTGTGTAAAGCAATACAAAGACGCTAAAGAAGAGCGCACACGTCAGTCCCACCTGAGTGCTAGCATTAATAATGAAAAAATACGAAGTTAGATGTTTATTCATGAGAGACATCTTCCTCTGTAGAACTTTAGACTGGAGACTATCACCTGAAAGGAAGTCCGCATAGCTTTTTTGAACTTGGGTCTCACTTCATGGACTGTTGATATTAGGGAAACTTTAAGTCACACTATGACACAATTTTATGTGAGGTTAGTAATCGACAGTCCAAAGGGGTTTAGAGTCTATTGGAGAGCTGCTGAGGGTCAGGGGGCTACTGTGAGGTGCTGCTGTCTCCAGTGCATTGAAAGGCCTCCTCTGATCCTCTCCAGACTGTCTGTCTGTCTGGTACACCTGCAGACTGGGGTTGCAAAGCTACTGATCATTTACCAAAGTCACCAGAACCTTCAGTAATTTGGGTAATTAACAGAAATCTATGGCAATCTATCGTAATGTTGGTCATTTAGCTTTGAATAACTTTTTAAAAATTTTATATAGCAGGGGTCTCCAGCCTTTTCTAGCAAGCTACACATTTTTTTCAAGCTTTCAAATAGGCACATTCTTCTCTTTTCCTTTCCCCTGCAACTCTTCCCTAGGTCCTTGGTGTACAAGAGAAGTGCACCGTTTTCTGTCAATATATCTGGTTAATAAATAAGGGGGGCCCTATAAAGCCGGTGATTTTCTCCCCAAATTATGTTTTATATTTTCCCAAATGATGTTCTCAGTTTTATTTTTCCTGATTTTAGATTGTTTTGGTTTTTCACACTCAAAATTAAAACATTTAATAGAGAAACAATGAAATTGGATGTTCTGAGTCCATGTCAATGCTTAAATCGGGAGCGTGGCCAATGGCGCGGTCTCTGAGCAAATTTGAGGCCCTCCTCTGAGCCACAGAGACACCTTTTTGCTCTTTTAATGTAACTGCCCAGTCTTGCCAGATTTCTATGAAATATTACCTATAATTTCTTACAATATGAGTGAAATAGTTTTCCTTCCAAAAATGGGTAATTAAGTATGTTAACTCTACTGGATCAGTGTCCCGAAATTGGGACAGTTGCTGCTCAATATGCGATATTTGACTAGAATGGCGTAGTAAACAAAAGCCAACTTTCCGGGACATTGACATGTCAAATCAAAGTTTATTTGTCACATGCGTCGAATACAACAGGCATAGATAGACCTTACAGTGAAATGCTTACTTACAGGCTCTAACCAATAGTGCAAAAAAAGGTATTAGGTGAACAATAAGTAGGTAAAGAAATAAAACAACAGTCAAGTGCCTGTGTCTTATATGGTCAGAAAGCTTAAAAGATTGTTAATCTAACAGCAGTGTCCAATTTACAGTTGCAGAAATTGACCGAGAGTGTGACACGAGGAGTCCTGCACGCAAGAAAGATTGGAAGGAGAAGGTACTTTTAGATCAGTAAGTAAAATATATTTTGCTTATTGTGCTAATCCAGTTGTTTAAATGGTTACATATTCATTTAAGATATGTCTTTGTAGCACCATTTCTATATATAGCACCAGTCAAAAGTTGGCACACCTACTCATTCCAGGGATTTACTTTATTTGTAATATTTTCTACATTGTAGAATAGTGAAGACATCAAAACTATGAAATAACACATGGAATCATGTAGTAACCAAAAAAAGTGTTAAACAAATCCAAAAATAATGAATATTTGAGATTCTTTAAAGTAGCCACCCTTTGTCTTGATGACAGCTTTGCACACTTTTGGCATTCTCTCAACTAGCTTCACTTGCTTTTCCAACAGTCCAAAAATCTACCAGCCACTCATTTTTATATCAGGCAAAACAATACATTTTCACCAAAAATACAAATAAAAAATAACCTGACAAAAATGGACGGGGATGCTTTGTAATGTTTCTAAATACATGTATTACTAGTAAGAAGTAATGTAGTATATTGCTTCATTTCATTAAATTTTTTGTGACCCGAGTCTTTCAACCAAAATATTACAGACAAAAATGTTCACCTGCCCCTTTAAAGACGGGAGGTTACCATAATAACGTGACTGAGTCATGCTTGTGCCTGTGAGATTGTGAAAGAGTCTTCCCTAGCAATTGAAACTAAAACATTGAAATACAACCTCTTGTGAACAAAACAATGCAAACACAAAGAAACAAGGACAAAGTCTCACTTCAGTAGACTTTTGTTTCAGGGAAATTGGAACAACTTTTATGCCTGTGCGCAGCACTTCTAAAATAAAATGTATCTTTCACTCAGCACTTCATGTGCGCACAGCCCCCAGCCAGGCAGTGTTGCTTTGCAAGGTAGGATAGGTTATAAGATTCATAGTTCTTTGACCTTGTGCAATTAATTGACCAGATATGAAACAAAACGGCAGAAATAGTTTGAAAACAGCTACTGCAGCATTTATTTGACATTTTTATTCACAAATGCGAGTGAAATGCTCACACTGTGGAGCCCTGACCACCCGCCGGTGAAATAGACCTCTTACCCGCCAATGCTAAAATATACACCTTTGTGGCGGGTGTTAATTTTAGGCCCTGGTCTGAGCTTACCCCAACAACAGAATGGTGTGGGTGTATACCGGGCATTAAAAACATTAATGGAAGTCGACCACTGATTGGTCAGCTCATCATCTTGAGGAGTATTACATCATACTCTATGAGGAAATAGCAAGCATTTTTAAAGTTTGAGGTGGCTTTTGTTTTTCCAATTTAAGCTTTTGACACAAATACAAGTGTTGGACAAATCAACATCATTATTTGGGTAAGAGTTACCAGAATATTAACTTTTAAGTGAGATTTTCACTGGACACTTACTTGTTCTGCTCTTCTAAACATTTTGCAATGGGACGGAGAACATTTTAGTTTTAAAGCTAGTTTCTTGCAATTCTAGACATTTTGCCATGGCTTACATCATGTTCTTATGCTATCTGAGTGACTCAAACATTATAACTAAATCCATGTGGGCCACATGCTATGGTATTTTTAAAATTTTAGCTTCTGTCTTGTGTTTATTCTGGTGGTTGTTAGTTCTCAAAGAATACCTTATTTAAAAAATATATAACTCCATGATATTTTATATCTGGTTTCAGTGGTATACACCCACACCGCCCGGTATACACCCACACCGCTGGTGGAAACACTGAAAAGTGTGTAAAAAAAAAGAAAAAAAGATGAGGATATTTAATGCCGAAATCCTCATATTACACACCCATGGTATTCACTAAGTTGATGATTTATATTTAAGGATAATGTTTTACAGCTTTGTCATTTTATTATTTCATATATTTTATATGTGAGAAGGCCACACAGAGGCCCAGAGACAATTACAGACACCTGTGAGAGTCTAAAGTACGCCAAAAGGGCCACTAGATGTCTTGTGATAGAACAATTCTGCTTGTTTACTGGTAAACTTAGAATGTTTCAAGTAATATATCCTGCCTTTGCAACCCTACTGCAGACACCAGCTGTAATCGCATCACTGTCAACTCCTCAAGGAGAGTGGAAATGTCCCCCCCTCCACTAGTCTCCCCCATCTCCCCAAACATTAAGCAGACTCACAGAGTACAGTGTTTCAATTCCACAGCTTCAATGGTGATGGGAACAGTTTTACTATACGTGTATCGATGTTACATGGCTATAACATGCTTCTCCCTCCAATATCTGTTCGGACACATCAAATATTAGTATGTTCTCGATTGAGCGAGTTAACTGGTTCTTGGAAAGGTATGAGCCTCTTTGCACTGCTCATGGAAAATGAAGAAGATAAAGATGTCTCAATGCATACATGACCTTCATTATTATCTAGAAGTTATGTTGACCAAGTCACAAAGTGAATATGTAACTGACCTGACGTTTCTGTACTGACCAATAAGAATGTACATGTTGTGCAAGTTGACTGTATATGTGGTGATTAATTTTTTTTAATTTTACCTTTATTTTACTAGGCAAGTCAGTTAAGAACAAATTCTTATTTTCAATAACGGCCTAGGAACAGTGGGTTAACTGCCTGTTCAGGGGCAGAACGACAGATTTGTACCTTGTCAGCTCGGGGATTTGAACTTGCAACCTTTCGGTTACTAGTCCAACACTCTAACCACTAGGCTACCCTGCCGCCCCGTGATGTAAAACTTCCGCTTGGCAAGGTGTTCGTCTGAGCGCGACCTCTTCCATGGCGATGTAATTAAAGAATTGATTAGGATTCAAGCATTTGTTGTTTGTTCTCAATATCTTCCTTACCATTCACAAACTCAGAACCCTACAATGGTTTTGAAACTGTATCATGTCTCATGAAAAGTAATGCATGTTCCATTTGACCTTCAGGAGAAAATCGTTTCGAGGGGAGAATTAAGATAGTGCTTGAGGGATCTAGTCATGTATCTAGCACAACTATTTTACCATTGCCTCTTTGATTAAAGGTTTTTGCAGTGTTTCACAGAAGTAAAAACACCTCTTATGTTTCAAACGGCTAATTAAATGATCTAATCCTTCTGGTGTTGTTTTGTTTGATTATTCTTCTTCTTTTCTTTTAATGTAAAACCCCGAGATGAAAATTACTTTTTTTCAAAAAAGAAATACATTTCCTCCACTGCAGAAGGATGAAAAGAAAGGGATACAAACAAGCAGAGAACAGAAGAGATGAAGCTCAATCAGATTGTTGTTCCAGGGTCACAATCAATTAGCAGCTAATGAGGTGGCAAGCCTGTGTGCCAGGCACTTTCTAACTCTGTGGTCACTGGAGGACCCTGGTCATCCTGATTCCTCCATCTGTGACCTTAACAGGACTTCTCTCGCCACGGTAGCCATGCACACTAGGATGACTCGGTCATATACCAACAATAAATGGCCTCATTTAATGACCCATGAGAGCCAAGCGTCGACCCAGTCCATCTCATGGCGACATGCATAGCTATGTTCATCTGGACGTTCACAGAAGGGAGGATAAGAAGAAGATGGTAACGAAGGACAGAGGTAAGTGTCTATGGACCTGAAGAGAGAGAGAGAAAGGGATGGGGAATGCTTTGACCATACTCCCATGGGATTCCCCCAGTGCCAAAGATCAGTTCTGGATCAATCTGGCTCAAGGTTGTAACACCGTGGGTCCGAGTAAAATGTAACTATGGGGGATCATGTAAAATCTAAGTGATTTGCTTTTCTGGGAAAGCTATGCTGCTGATAAACTTGATAAAAGTGTTGTCCCACTTAGGAGACAAGTAGGAGAAAATGCCCTTGAACATTTTTATGAGATTTACACACTTGCTAGAGAGCGCTTCTTTGTTTACGCCCATTCGGCATCGTTCACACCCTCTTAAGCCTCAGCCTCACCCATCTCTTTAAGAATTGACACGTAAACGCATGGCTAAACGTCAGCATTGTCGACCCCTCCATTATCTCAGCCAATCATGGATAGCCAGGAAGGACCCCGTCTTTCTCCCTATTCTTGCTCTCCAAATCAGCCCTGGTTCCTACCATCCTTCCTTCATTTGCTAGATGTGAATGGCTTGGAAGTAGTAGCCTTTAAAAGCCTCTGTATCTGACCCACCTCCTCATTAAACCACTAACAGAGTGGCAGCGCTAAAGTGGCAGCTGATCTGCGTGGCCAGGGCATGCTATCTACTCCAGCAGCCTCTATCAGTTAATGACTGTTACTGGAGGTGAAGTTCTCTCTCTTATGTGAGGACTGATGATGTAGAGCACGTCTATATATAGACGTCATCCTCTTTGGAAAGGGCTGGAGGCCAGTAGGGTTGTTCTCAGGTCAATAGGCTTACAGGTGTAGGAACATCCCTCTACAGATACTCGGTTTTGCAACATGTTTTCTACAAAAAAGACTAAGGCCTACATAACCGCTGAGCACAAATGATCTGCTCTGACTGCAACATTATGATTGCTAGTATGGTTCGTGGTTTTCAAGTTAAGTACAAAACGATGTAAACTAGGATGTAAAGTATGAAAACTTAGTGTTACAAATCTTGGGAATGGTCTTCGAAAACATTCAAAGACACTTGGCTTAACGTTAACTGTTCTCTGAGGAGAGTGGAGGGAAACTTCCTGTAGCTGTCTGAAAGTGGGTTACTGGTTCTAACATATCTGAAGTAAGCGGATGAGAGTGCGTCCCTCCATTTAAAGTAGGACAAAGTGCAGATGCCAAAATAGCCCAAACATTCCTCCTTTCATTACAGATAAAGTGGCTGTCATCTTTGAATTGGGTTACGCTGTTGCTGTCGACAATTCACGGCTCAAATACATGTATTTAACCGCTCATGGCAGTAGCCTAGTTATGAGTCCTTGTACTTTTGTAAGAGGGGAAGGTGAAGAACCATCTGGGGGAAATAAGCATCAGTCTTCATGCCATTTAGCAGACGCTTTTATCCAAAGCAACTTAGTCATGAGTGTATAGATGAGTTAGCCGACAATGTCATGAAAACAATGCGCATGCTGTAATAGGGCAGAAGACTTATTTTTAATTTTTTTATTTCACCTTTATTTAACCAGGTAGGCTAGTTGAGAACAAGTTCTCATTTGCAACTGCGACCTGGCCAAGATAAAGCATAGCAGTGTGAACAGACAACACAGAGTTACACATGGAGTAAACAATTAACAAGTCAATAACACAGTAGAAAAAAAAGAGGAGTCTATATACATTGTGTGCAAAAGGCATGAGGTAGGCGAATAATTACAATTTTGCAGATTAACACTGGAGTGATAAATGATCAGATGGTCATGTACAGGTAGAGATATTGGTGTGCAAAAGAGCAGAAAAGTAAATAAATAAAAACAGTATGGGGATGAGGTAGGTGAAAATGGGTGGGCTATTTACCAATAGACTATGTACAGCTGCAGCGATCGGTTAGCAGCTCAGATAGCAGATGTTTGAAGTTGGTGAGGGAGATAAAAGTCTCCAACTTCAGCGATTTTTGCAATTCGTTCCAGTCACAGGCAGCAGAGAACTGGAAGGAAAGGTGGCCAAATGAGGTGTTGGCTTTAGGGATGATCAATGAGATACACTGAGTTGTTATGATTCTGAACGGCCAGATGGCTACCGCCAATGACAAGAAACTGCCGTGTGGGGAATCGTAAGTGACTCGTTTCAGCTAGTTTCATCTTGTTCTTGATACCATGTCTTGTTTTGAGGTGTTTTGACTGATTTCATGTCAATACTAACGTAGCTAAAATTTGCTAGCTAGCTAACCAACAACTGTAACGATGTACTGTATTTAAGAGACAACAAGTGCTCATTGTAACAAAGTCTTCAATATTTGTTGAAAACATAAATACAAATCTCAACAATCTAAGCCAACCCTGTTTGTTTTACTCATAGTTGCACACGGTTGCTAATCAACCAACCCCCCTATTAATGGTAGGGGTGGTCCAGGGAATCGAACCCACTATCCTGGCATTGCAAGCGCCATGCTCTACCATTTGAGCCACAGAGGACCACAGACTCATCCACGTACACACACACAGATGAAACGAGAAGGAAAGTTGTTGATCAATATCAAGTCATCTCTTTCTATATGCAGGGAGAGAGCAGTGAGTTTAGATTCAGAATTCCCCAAAGGGGACCACTTCCCCCTCTTAAGAGCTTTCTTAAAAACAAGCACCAACAAAATGTTCAGATGAAAAACACAGGGAAGAGGGCTGGCCAGACATAACCTCCAACAAGAAAATGAGTCACAAACAAAACCTGCCAAGAGGCTTTTGACAGCACACAGCGTTCGTCTTGTTAGTCATCACGTTAATGAGAGAGAAGGAGTGGGAGAGCTCTCTTAACACAGCTCACTATTAAGTGGATGGTTCTCCCAACTGATGCTAATCTGCTTCTTATAGTCTCTAGACAGAAATAATATACATATGCCAGGCTCTACATTAACTTACATACTAAGAGAAGCCTATTTTTCTCCCATATCTAAAGAAATCCAGCATATTCACTCCTATGCCTTACCATCTCCATATCAGAAATGCCATCTGTGGTCAAGGTCTGGTGAGCTCTATAAAAGCTAGGCCAGCTACAGTATGGTTCAGTGGCGCGGTAAATTCATCATTGACACCAATCTGTTGAGGCCCCTGGGGGCCAGTGGTGGGGTTAGGGCCAGGCGGTGGTCCTCTGGGGCCTCGGCTCTAACTCCAGGAGACTGGTAGCTCCAACCACCATGTGACGATGCGTGCAGAAAGCCCTTTCATTCGCCATAAGCGGGGAGAAATTAATTTGTTACACAGACCCAGTCATCTCCATGACAACCTGAGTTTTAATGAATATCTGACAAACTGGGCTGCAGTCTCACTGGGCGAAAAATGTGAAAAGAATGCAGGTTGCTCTATCCTTGCTATTAAAAAACATTATA
Organism: Oncorhynchus nerka; assembly: GCF_034236695.1. Classification (NCBI taxonomy): domain Eukaryota; kingdom Metazoa; phylum Chordata; class Actinopteri; order Salmoniformes; family Salmonidae; genus Oncorhynchus; species Oncorhynchus nerka. Next base: position 35,435,430 of record NC_088408.1, read on the forward strand.
CAGTGTGTAGCTATGTGAGAAGAGATAACATATTACATATCAAGCTATAGACATTTCTTTCATTTGGTACAGTAATTGTGCTGCGAAGCCACCCACATGTTCAGGTTTTGTGATATTTCTTTAAAGCTAAGCTATGTGGATTTGACCCTGACAAAAATCCTTGTTCTTGGTTGTGGCAAGGGTTGTGCAGTGAGTGGGAAGAGTTGAGTGTGAGTGTGTATATAAGGACTCTCGCAGGCCTTGGACTGATGGGGCAGAGCACGCTACACTGGCTGCAGGAGACTGAAACAGACTGGACAGAGAGGTTGTTTATTCTCATGGCTGAGACAAGCCACTGGCGTTACACGCCCCCCTCCTTCCTCCTCCTCCTCCCTTATTTATTCCCCCCTTCCTTCACCCTTGAGGCCCCCTGCTGCTCTTACCTACCGGGCAGCAAGTTGGTTAGCGTCGGCTGAAAAACAATTTCCAAACCCAATAATAATCATCCAACAGGTTTGCCACCTCGAGAGTACCCTCTGTCCTCCCTTTTGTCCTCGTACCCCCCTCTGCCTGTTCTCAGCGATGTGGGCGGCTAGACTCACTCCTCAGCTCAGGGGGGCTATCATAAGGGCAAGGAGAGGGATGGAGGGTAGACTTCCATGGAGGGCTGCTCAAGAAAAAACTGTCACTTTGGATTGGTTAGCCGAGCCAAACCTTGACTTGTCAGACTCAGGGCTGTATTGTTCTGAAGCGGTTTCTTTCTGGACCAGGGAGGGAGCCATGGCAGCTATAGACGCTGTAGCCTAGATGCCGGGCAGAGGCCATTCAGAGTAAGGTGCAGACAGAAGAACAATCTAGAGGCAGGCTCAGTTTGCAAGAGCATCATAAAATCGGCTGAAGTGTTTCAAGGTCCAGACAGTGTGTAGTCAAAACACTGGCTTACCAAAACAGAGCCTTGAGCATCGATACTGACACCATTCCTCACTTCTGTGGTTTGGGGGACAGTATAAAGCAAGCAGAGACCCCACTTCCCAAAACAACTGATTTTATGTGCCAACCACTATGCTATCAACCCACAGCAGAGAATACTTCAAAGCTGTGGAGAGGGAGAAGTATTTGCAATAGTCTGTGTAGTTAACGTAACTGAGGGAAACAGAGGGGAGAGTGAAATCATTGAAGGCTTTGGGTCTTTACGCCTGTGAATAGAGTACAAGGACGAGTGATGCAAGAGAGGAGTGAGTGAGCAATTTCAAGCTGCCTAGTGGGTGTACAATGCATGTCTGTACAGGTCCAGGTTCAAGGTATTGACCTCTTCTGATTTGAGTGACGCTCCAGTATTGGAAATAGTGAATGATATATTTGAAGCCGTGGGCTGACTGTACAGTGTGTATATAAAACAGACAGAGACCGACAGAATGGTGATGTTTGAGTGCAGGACTCACCTCTTCAGGTTTAGGAGGGCCCAGGGGATGCCTGTGGGTGTTTTGAATGCAGGCAACAGCTTCTCTCCCAGTTGTATGGCCTTCTTCCTGAACACCTACCGAACAAACAGAGAGAAGAGAGATGTATCAGCAACCCAATCTACCCCCGTCTTTCTGTCAATCCTGTCTAATGTCGGAGACGTGGTGACAAGGCACTGATCCATGGACAATGGGTTAGGGTTAGCTCTTCCGGTCACATGGGCATTTTATCTCACATGCAGTGTTGCCCTTCTTCCTGTTGGAAATGAGAGGCTGTTTCCTGATTTGTGAGAGAGAGGGAGGGGGAGAGAGGGAGCGAGAGATAGAGCGACAGGAAGAGGGAGACAGAGCAAGAGTGTTTAGGACTACATCCTGCAGCAGGCTGATAAAAGCCAATCAGATAAGAGCGGAGCGTGGCAGGTCTGAGGCTATCCTTCCCATCCTGTACTGTACTTAGCTCCACAACGCTGTGCTGCCTCACACCATCCCTCCACATTTTGTTTTGTTACAGCCTTTTTCTAAAATTGATAAAATAATTTCCCCCCTAATCAATCTACACAAAATATCCCATAATGACAAAAACATAAATACCTTATTTACATAAGTATTCAGACCCTTTGCTATGAGACTCTAAATTGACCTCAGGTGCATCCTGTTTCCTGATCATCTTTGTGATGTTTCTACAACTTGATTGGAGTCAACCTGTGTTAAATTCAATTGATTAGACATGATTTGGAAAGGCACACACGTGTCTATAGAAGGTCCCACAGGTGACAGGGCATGTCAGAGCAAAAACCAAGCCACGAGGTCGAAGGAATTGTCCATAGAGTTCCGAGACAGGAATGTGTCAAGGAACAGATCTGGGGAAGGCTACCAAAACAATTCTGCGGCATTGAAGGTCCCCAAGAACACAATGGCCTCCATCATTCTTAAATGGAAGAAGTTTGGAACCACCAAGAACCTTGCTAGAGCTGCCCCACCAGCCAACCTCTGCATTCGGAGGAGAAGGGCCTTGGTCAGGAATGTGACCAAGAACCTGATGGTCACTCTGACAGAGCTCCTTTGTGGAGATGGGAGGACCTTCCAGAAGGACAACCATCTCTGCAGCACTCCACCATATCAGGCCTTTATGGTAGAGTGGCCAGACGGAAGCCACTCCTCAGTAAAAGGCGTATGACAGCCCGCTTGGATTTGCCAAAAGGCACCTAAAGGACTCTCAGACCATGAGAAAAAAGATTCTCTGGTCTGATTAAACCAAGATTGAACTCTTTGGCCTAAATACCAACCGTCATCTGGGGCGGTTAGAGTGTTGGACTAGTAACCAGAAGGTTGCAAGTTCAAATCCCCGAGCTGACAGGGTACAATTCTGTCGTTCTGCCCCTGAACAGGCAGTTAACCCACTGTTCCTAGGCCGTCATTGAAAATAAGAATTTGTTCTAAACTGACTTGCCTAGTTAAATAAAGGTTAAATAAAAAATTTAAAAATATAAAAAAATGTCTGGAGGAAACCTGGCACCATCCCTTTGGTGAAGCATGTTGGTGGCAGCATCATGCTGAGGGGATGTTTTTCAGCGGACTGGGAGACTAGTCAGGATCGAGTGAAAGTTGAACGGAGCAAAGTAGAGAGATCCTTGATGAAACCTGCTTCAGAGCACTCAGGACCGCAGACTGGAGCAAAGGTCCACCTTCCAACAAGACAACAACCACAAGCACACAGCCAAGAGACCGCAGGAGTGGCTTCGGACAAGTCTCTGAATGTCTTTGAGTGGCCCAGCCAGAGCAAGGACTTGAACCCGATTGAACATCTCTGGAGAGACTTGAATATAGCGGTGCAGCGACGCTCCCCATCCAACATGACAGAGCTTGAGAGGATTTGCAGAGAAGAATGGGAGAAACTCCCCAAATCCAGGTGTGCCAAGCTTGTAGCATCATACTCAAGAAGACTCGAGGCTGTAATCGCAGCCAAAGGTGCTACAACAAAGTACTGAGTAAAGGGTCTGAATACTTATGTAAATGTAATAGTTATTTTTAACAAATGTTCAAAAATGTCAAAGATTTGATTTGTCATTGTAGGGTATTGTGTGTAGACTGACGAGGGGGGAAAAAACGATTCAATACATTTTTGAATAAGGCTGTAACGTAAACAAAATGTGGAAAAAGTCAAGGGGTCTGAATACTTTCCGAATGCACTGTACATCTATCAACCCGTTGAGATCACATCAGGGGCAGGGAAATGTCACCAGCACTTTACATTAAATTATATACAATGACACCAATATACAATGACAGGTAGGATATGAAAGGCACATACACATCTTAACGTCCGAGTCCTGAGAGGATTCTGTACCGTAGGAAATAGGAATACTAAATGTAGAATAAATACATTCCCTATGAAGTCCCCAGAGTTTCTGTGAATGCACTCACTGTGTGGATTGAAGATGCCCCAGTCAATAATTAGAATTTCATGCAGACACTTCGGCTCTGAGATAAAGTGCTTTGGGTGCAGCTAAATCCAGCATATAAGAACGCTAAATTTAGTCGCAAGAGCTACTGTAACAAACAGAGATAACAAAGCTGTAGACATGATCATATCTGTGTATTCTATCAATGCTCCACCAGCACATATTCATATACCAAACTGAACAAAAAAATATAAAAGCAACATGAAACAATTTCAAAGATCTTACTGAGTTACAGTTCATAGAAGGAAATCAGTCAATTAAAATACATAAATTAGGCCCTAATCTATAGATTTCACATGACCAGGCAGGGCCGCAGCCATGGGTGGACCTGGGATGGCATAGGCCCACCCACTTGGGAGCCAGGTCCACCCACTGGGGAGCCAGGCCCCGCCAATCATTATTAAAGACAGAAATACTCTTCAGCACCCCTCCTCAGACGATCTCGCAGGTGAAGAAGCCAGATGTGGAGGCCCTGGGCTGGCATAGTTACACGTGCGGTTGTGAGGCCGGTTGGACGCACTGCCAAATTCTCTAAAATGACTTGAGGCGGCTTATGGTAGAGAAATGAACATTCAATTCTCTGGCAACAGCTCTGGTGGACATTCCTGCAGCCAGCATGCCAACTGCACACTTCCTCAAAACTTGACATTGTGACATTTTGTTATGTGACAAAACTGCACATTTTAGAATGGACTTTCATTGTCCCCAGCACAAGGTGCACCTGTGTAATGATCATGCTGTTTAATCAGCTTCTTGATAGGTCACACCTGTCAGGTGGATGGATTATCTTGGCAAAGGATAAATGCTCACTAACAGGTACGTAAACAATTTGTGCACAACATTTAAAATAACAACTTTTTGGGGGATGTGTTTGAAACAATTCTGGGATCTTTAATTTCAGCTCGCGAAAAATGGGACCAACACTTCACATGATGCGTTTACATTTCTGTTCAGTATAGTTCTAACGTGACATAGAGCCGCCAGAGCAGGTTGTGTGCGGCTGTGAAGAACAGAAGGCGCGGAGACGTCCGCAAGCAGCATCAATAAAGAAATAACCAAGACTATGTTTTATTGGTATATGGATGGAATGCTCACTCTCATTCCATACCCACATCAACCACCTTCAGTACCGCAACAAAGCATCCTTCACCCACTCTGCCAAGTACACCCTTGTAAAAATGACCATTCGGAACTATGGCGATGTAATTTACAGTCTTGCCCCGAAAAAAGCTAGATGTCATTTACCACACTGCCATCCACTTTGTTACCACTTCAACACTCATCACCGTGACCTTTACACCCTGGTCAACTGGCCCTTGTTACATACACGACGCCAGACTCACTGGCACCAATTTATTAAGTCCATCATCTACCTCAGCTCACTCCTCAACATCTCCACTACCAATAGCAACCTGCGCTCTGGTAGATGTATCACACTGGTCATTCCCAAAGTTCGCACTTCCTTTGGCCGTCATTCATTCCTTTGGCCGTCATTCATTCCTTTGGCCGTCATTCATTCCTTTGGCCGTCATTCATTCCTTTGGCCGTCATTCATTCCTTTGGCCGTCATTCATTCCAGTTTTCCGCTGACTGGAACAGGCTGCAAAAGACCCTCAAACTTGACATATTCATCCCACCACACTCCTTCAGAAACATTAAGTGAGCTGCTATCTGATCAATGCACCTGCTGATTATTAAGTCTTCTGTGTTGCCTTGACCTTTCCTGCTCTAACACACTGTGAATATTTCTTAGTGTTGTATATTTGGTGAATTTGTACCTTTCCTCTGTATAGTGTATGTTTGATTTTTTTTATGGTATTGTGTTGTCCTGTTCACTGTTGCAATGTTATGCCTCTAGGCCAGGTGATTATTGTAAATGACAATTGGTTCTCGATTGACTTATCGGGTTAAATAAATGACCATTAAAAAAAATATATAAAAAATTGTCACATGCAACGGATAGGTGAGGTTTGTGGAAGCACAGCCAATCCAGGGACCTGTGCCACACGGCTTCCTGCTAATCCAATTGATGTGAAAAGATATTCTCTCCTCTATGAAGTAGTAAAATGGCTTATTTCAGATAATGAAGGAGAAAGGGTAGCAGCTTTAGAGAATGCCCCACTGGGTACCAGCCACTCCATAATGGAGAATGTCTCACCATGAGCTGCCTGCTCTGAGGGGACACGAATGAAAAGGGTAAAAACGCAACTTGTCAAATATTAGTGTCGTAGAGCAAGAGCCGATGTCTTGAAAGTAATTGAATTTGGTATTTTCAAAAAGTGGAGGTTGATGGATATGTAAAGAGTAAGAGCTTAAAGACGGGTGCTGGCGAACTTTCAAAAGAGGCATTTGGTAGCCGTGTCAATACGGGGCGGTGCTACATGACATCAAGTGGCGAGGTTTCTTTCAGCTCATTGTGTTACCGGATGCCCACTGAGACTTGTGCCGTACTCAAACAACACAGCTAGGTCTGTGTGCGTCAGCCACCAAATAATTACTTTGTCTCCCGCCGTGTCCTTGGAGTCTCTGGACAAGGTCACCTGTTAACCTGTTGTACTAAATCCACAGCGCTGTTCCTTCTGCCCACTGCTGCCCCCTCTGCGATGAGACGTGGGCTGTCTACCTCGCTCATTCACCACCGAGTTAGTCTGTCGCCTCCAAGATCCGTGTTATTACATTGGACATTTATAGCTCGTTTCTGAGCAGATTCTGAAAGTAATCTGGAGCCCCCGCAACGTATGTAGGGGACACCCACAAATCATTCCATCCCACCAGGTTTGGCATATATACTGTACACAGGTCAGAAATGGAAATATCCTGCGTAGCTACGTCTCATCCAATTGGTGTGATTAATGCCTTTAATAATGCCAGGACGCTGGGGAATAAATTAACTACAGCACCACCTAGAGTCATCAAGCAAACTGTCAACAAGGTTTACAAAGCAATCAAATGATCTGCACCACCAAACAACCTGGCCAGGCGAGATGGACGGCAGATAACATTAGCAAATATTGATGATGATAATAATATTCCAAACACACTCCAGTGAGTTTGGATAATGATTTATCACTGATGTGAGAGGCTCTGCTATGAAGTAGAACTCAGACATGTGTTATACAGATGATAAACAGCAACGGCGGTTTTTGCGGGTTTCCTGACACTGAACGTGGATAACGCCAGACTCATTTGGACGGTTCAGGTCAGAGGAGACAAGGAAGGAAGAAGTGGTTGTAATTCTGAAAACAGGGAGATGTCTGGTTTCACTACTTTCAACTTGCACACAACTTCTTTCTGCAATAGGAGCCATTATATTTGTCCTCTACCAAGACATTTAGAGCTAGGGAATAAGGACATAGCCACCGAGCACACAGAGAGAGACATAATGGGCGAGGGTAAGTGTGTGTGTGATGCTGTGTGTGTGTGTGTGTGTGTGTGTGTGTGTGTGTGTGTGTGTGTGTGTGTGTACAACAGGGCTATGTGCCTGTCACTGGGAGCCAGGCTAACGGGTCCTGTGCTTTGGGGCTGTGGGGAGGAAGGCTGGACATGCCACTAAATAAGATGAATTACTGTGCCTGACCAGGGGTGACTGGGCCGCCTCGCGGGACACAGCCCAAATTACTCCACGTGTCTGTGACAGGGATCTGGTGCCTCCGATAGATCGGCCCAGAGCCCCCACCCCAGCTATACCTGGATAAAGTGTCAGGGAGGGACTGGGGGGGCTCTGGGATGGGATCTCCAATACCTTGCCATGACTCTCCAGGGAGCACACATCACAGGTCAACAACAGGACTGAACACGACACCATGGAAATTCACTTCAACGTGGCTACTGAACCATAGGTCAGATCTGAGAACTGACTACCTGCTTCTACTGTAGCCGTTGTGGATTAATATCACATAATAAAATATCAAATACAGATAGATACTCAGGGGGCTGTGGTGATATTATGACAGCTTTTTAAAAATCTGAGATCTCCATTGGCATGAGCACAGTCCTGCAGATATCTGCACAGGCTTCTGTTGAGGATGACAGTGACTAGACAATAGCATTGTATCCAGACTGGATCGCTCATCAGCTCATCAGACAGAGTGGTCTGACCCTCTTAAGATGCCACCCTGCACTCAGCAGGCTAAAGCCTGAAAGGGGCCTGAGATATTAATTGCTGGGAAAGAGCAGCTTTTGTCCGATCTAATTGTGGTGAGCTGCACAAAACACCAGGCAGGACAGGGGAGGTCAAATTGCATTAGGGAATGAAACCCAGCACACCGTTTACCAGAGTGCACTCTCCCAGTTCACTTCCACCTGAGTGAGGGACTCATAGCAGCGCTGTCCTCCATAAAGACCGAGGAGAACAACACCATTCAAACAGGCCTCTGGATGGAACCGGGACTTTCCGACTAATTGAGAAATCATTTCTTGCTGAAAGTTCAACGCTAAACTGTGACTTCAGAAAGGAGTCCCCTGGGGCTTTTTGCTGTGCCTAAGCACTTAAAAGATTGATTAGGCCATCGATTGGGCAGTGCCAGTGAGATAACTCACCTGGCATCCCTGGCATTTTCAACCTGATGATTGAAAAGTAACAAACTGAAGAAGTCTTTGAGATCAGGGGTTGTGCCCCTTCCTTTAATGTGCTGCTGAGGCGCAGCTTTTTATATTAGCAAAGAGAGCCTGAAGATCTCTCACCTCACATCTAAAATGACGACTCAGACCTTTCTCCATTCCTTAATGAACTATTAAGCAGCGAAAGAGAGAATCCCACTCCCCCATTACACCCCAATAAGTATTTTTTAGAGGAATGGCGTGCCTGTGCTTTACAATTACTAGGTGTCGTTTGTAGTTTGTGCCTCTCTGCTATGCTGACATTAACGGAGCTAGCCACAATAGATCATGTCCTGGGTGCAGGGGGAGACATTGTGAAAGGGCACTTCAAGGCAATTACCACAGTCATTTGGAGGGATTTATCTTAAGTCAGCACTGTGGGCCGCAGCACTTATTACAGCTAAGAATCCACAGCAGTGAGGGAGAGAGGGAAAGAGGGAGAGGGCTAGTGAGAAGTGGATTTTGTGGGAGGTAAGGAGGGATAAAATGCCATAGGGAAAGAGAGAGAAAGTACGCGAGAAAAGTAAAGAGAGATTCTGAGGGGCAGCAGTAAACCCAAATGAAGAGACCTAGATCGTCTGTCAGTCTGCCTGTCTTTCTGTCTGTCTTTCTGTCTGTCTGTCTTTCTGTCTGTCTTTCTGTCTGTCTTTCTGTCTACTCAAACACCAGGAGTCTTAAAGGTCAGACCAGGTGCAGGAAAACTGACTTCTTTGCCACAAGTGAGTTCCATTGACAGCTCTGACATATAGGCAGTGGAATGGACTATCTGAGACGAGAGCTGATAGCCTTGGCATCCTTAGCTGAGAAGCAAACATTTCCCCCATCTACCGTAAAGACCATCTAGCGTAAAGACCAAAAGGGCACTTCAACCTCTGACTCAGCCTATTAACTGACCAGGGCCCAGGTGTGTGGCTTAAGATCACTGCAATCCAACAAGGTTTTCAGATTATGGTCTATAAGCACTCTTAAGGCAGCATGAGAGTCAGAGTGAGAGAGACCTAAATGCCAGAACTAGACAAGAGAGAGACAGACAGACGAGCGAGACAGAGTGACAGAGAGAGACAGAGCCCCATCCTGCGACCTAAGCGGTATGTATCAGGTGCTCAACAAGGCTCACACCTACTGTAATGGTCCGAGCCTAAACCACACGAAAACAACACTAGACACCATGGAACACAAAGCTTTTACTATCTCATCCTGGAATATACAAAGTCTGGGGTTATCTGCTTTTGGCCTAAAGAGCTGGAACCCAGTCTTCATTAGCATTTGTTTAAGCTGTTTTCTAGTGACATTTATTTGAATACATCCATAAAAGTTAGCTAATAATGTTCGATTTCACCTGGCATAGAAAATGTGCTCTCTACTCAGGACACTGTTGTTCAGAGGAGCTAGCCAACAACACATTAAAACAAATAACTGCAAACTGATGCTGGAAAGACTAGCTGCATTTGTTTGAACTGTTTTCTATTGACATCTCTGTGTACACATCCATAAAAATGATGCCGATTCATGATTTTGACTGGCTGAGAAAATCTGCCTGCCTGTCTGTCTTGTCCCGACCCCTACACTTTCATTACTATGGGACAGCTGGAGATCGAATTTCAATATTGAAACAATGGTGCAAATGTCAGAGAGACAGACAGCGAGGTTTATACAAATCTCTGCTATTGCAAACCAATTGCTAGTCTAAAAGAAACATGAGATAATGTCTCGATGCTTTTTACAGTGGAGATCAAGTTTATAAATTGTCTGGCTGGGCTGATGAGACTGTGAATTGTGCAGTCAGATGGAACAGAGTAAATAGGCATCTCAACATCATAGCTTTAGCTGGTGGTAACTTGTGAAATAGACACAGTCTGGAATGTGGTTTTAACCAATCAGCATCCAGGATTAGACCCACAAATGAAATAAAGACTATTTAATTCCCTTCATCTCAACATTGGTGTGTCATCAACAATCATGCATGTCAGGTCAGTACACACCCCCAGATATTCTTACTACGGATCTACACTGATCTCAAAAACGACCTCTCCAGAACCCACATGACAGAAATCCGTCGCATTAACGGGCAACTTTAACCCCTGTGAATTGATTGATATATTTCTAAAACTGGCTAGAAAATCTAATTTAAAAAAAGGTGGAAAAAGGGAACATCAAAAAAGATAACTTAAAAGGAAAAATGGATTGACAATTAATGTTCCATTGCAAGACAACTAAGAGTTTCATCAAACCAAAAACACATCTCATATACCAACAGGCCCGAAGCCAATATAAGAAGTTATTTCAAAGGAATAAATCCTTCTATATGACTAATGAGCTTGGCAAAATATATATATATTTTTTTATTTCACCTTTATTTAACCAGGTAGGCCAATTGAGAACAGGTTCCCATTTACAACTGCAACCTGGCCAAGATAAAGCAAAGCAGTGCGATAAAAACAGAGTTACACATGGAATAAACAAACATAGAGTCAATAACACAATAGAAAAAGTCTATATACAGTGTGTGCAAATGGCGTGAGGAGGTAAGGCAATAAATAGGCCATAGTAGTGAAGTAATTACAATTTAGCAAATTAACACTGGAGTGATAGATGTGCAGATGATGTGCAAGTAGAAGTACTGGTGTGCAAAAGAGCAAAAAAAGTAAATAAAACAATATGGGGATGAGGTAGGTAGATTGGATGGGCTATTTACAGATGGGCTGTGTACAGATGCAGCGATTGGTAAGCTGCTCAGATAGGTGATCCTTAAAGTTAGTGAGGGAGATATAAGTCTCCAACTTCAGCGATTTTTGCAATTCATTCCAGTCATTGGCAGCAGAGAACTGGAAGGATAGGCAGCAAAAGGAGGTGTTGGCTTTGGGGATGACCAGTGAGATATACCTGCTGGAGTGCGTGCTACGGGTGGGTGTAACTATGGTGGCCAGTGAGCTGAGATAAGGTAGAGCTTTACCTAGCAAAGACTTATAGATGACCTGGAGCCAGTGGTTCTGACGACGAATATGTAGCGAGGGCCAGCACACGAGAGCATACAGGGCGCAGTGGTGGGTGGTATATGGGGCTTTGGTGACCAAAAGGACGGCACTGTAATAGACTGCATCCAATTTGCTGAGTAGAGTATTTGGAGGCTATTTTGTAAATGACATTGCCGAAGTTGAGGATCGGTAGGATAGTCAGTTTTACGAGGGTATGTTTGGCAATGTGAGTGAAGGAGGCTTTGTTGCGAAATAGGAAGCTGAGTCTAGATTTAATTTAGGATTGGAGATGTTTAATATGACTCTGGAAGGAGAGTTTACAGTCTAGCCAGACACCTAGGTATTTGTAGTTGTCCACATATCAGAACCATCCAGAGTAGTGATGCTAGTCGGGCGGGAGGGTGTGGGCAGTGATCGATTGAAAAGCATGCATTTAGTTTTGCTTGCGTTTAAGAGCAGTTGGAGGCCACGGAAGGAGTGTTGTATGGCATTGAAGCTCGTTTGGAGGTTTGTTAACACAGTGTCCAAAGAAGGGACAGATGTATACAGAATGGTGTCGTCTGCGTAGATTTGGATCAGGGAATCACCCGCAGCAAGAGCGACATCGTTGATATATACAAAGAAAAGAGTCGGTCCGAGAATTGAACCCTGTGCACCCCCATAGAGACAGCCAGAGGTCTGGACAACAGGCCCTCCGATTTGACACACTGAACTCTATCTGAGAAGTAGTTGGTGAACCAGGCAAGGCAGTCATTTGAGAAACTAAGGATGTTGAATCTGCCGATAAGAATACGGTGATTGACAGAGTCGAAAGCCTTGGAAAGGTCGATGACGACAGCTGCCCAGTACTGTCTTTTATCGATGGCGGTTATGATATCGTTTAGTACCTTGAGCGTGGCTGAGGTGCACCCTTGACCAGCTTGGAAACTGGATTGCAAGCGGAGAAGGTACGGTAATATTCAAAATGGTCAGTGATCTGTTTGTTAACACGGCTTTCGAAGACTTTAGAAAGGCAGGGCAGGGTGGATATAGGTCTATAACAGTTTGGGTCTAGAGTGTCACCCCGTTTGAAGAAGGGGATGACCGTGGCAGCTTTTCAACTTTTAGGGATCTCGGGCGATACGAAAGAGGTTGAACAGACTGGTAATAGGAGCTGCAACAATGGCAGCGGATCATTTTAGAAAGAGAGGGTCCAGATTGTCTAGCCCAGCTTATTTGTACGGGTCCAGGTTTTGCAGCTCTTTCAGAACATCTGCTATCTGGATTTGGGTGAAGGATAAGCTGGGGAGGCTTGGGCAAGTAGCAGCGGGGGGGTGCGGAGCTGTTGGCCCGGGGTTGGGGTAGCCAGAAGGAAAGAATGGCCAGCTGTAGAGTAATGCTTATTGAAATTCATCAGTGGTGACAGTGTTTCCTAGCCTCAGTGCAGTGGACAGCTGGGAGGAGGTGCTCTTATTCTCCATGGACTTTAGTGTCCCAAAACTTTTTGGAGTTAGATCTACAGGATGCAAATTTTTGTTTGAAAAAGCTAGCCTTTGCTTTCCTAACTGACTGCGTGTATCGGATCCTGACTTCCCTGAAAAGTTGCATATCGCGGGGACTATTCGATGCTAGCCCAGTCCGCTACAGGATGCTTTTGTGCTGGTCGAGGGCAGTCAGGTCTGGAGTGAACCAAAGGCCTTTTCTGTTATTAGTTCCACATTTTTTGAAAGGGGCATGCTTATTTAAGATGGTGAGGAAATTACTTTTAAAGAACGACTAGGAATCCTCGACTGACGGGATGAGGTCAATATTTCGGGCCAGGTCGATTAGAAAGGCCTGCTTGCAGAAGTGTTTTAGGGAGCGTTTGACAGTGATGAGGGGTGGTCATTTGACCGCGGACCCATTGTGGATGCAGGCAATGAGGCAGTGATCGCTGAGACAGCAGAGGTGTATTTAGATGGCAAGTTGGTCAGGATGATATCTATGAGGGTGCCCATGTTTAGAGATTTAGGGTTGTACCAGGTGGGTTCCTTGATAATGTGTGTGAGATTGAAGGCATCTAGCTTAGATTGTAGGACTGCTGGGGTGTTAAGCATATCCCAGTTTAGGTCACCTAACAGAACGAACTCTGAAGACAGAGTTCAATTCACATATGGTGTCCAGGGCACAGTTGGGAGCTGAGGAGGGTCTATAACAGGCGGCAATAGTGAGGGACTTATTTCAAAGGTGAGATACATTTTTTAAATTAGAAGCTCGAACTGTTTGGGCATAGACCTGGAAAATATGACAGAACTTTGCAGGCTCTCTCTGCAGTAGATTGCAACTCCTCCCCCTTTGGCACTTCTATCTTGATGGAAAATGTAGTTGGGGATGGAAATCTCAGAATGTTTGGTGGCCTTCCTAAACCAGGATTCAGACACGGCAAGGACATCAGGGTTGGCGGAGTGTGCTAAAGCAGTGAGTAAAACAAACTTAGGGAGGAGGCTTCTGATGTTAACATTCATGAAACCAAGATCTTTTTCGGTTACAGAAGTCAACAAATGAGAGCACCTGGGGACACGCAGGACCTGGGTTCACGCAGGGCCTGGGTTAACCTATTCATCACCCGAGGAACAGAGGAGGAGCAGGATGAGGGTACGGCTAAAGGCTATCAAAACAAGGTTGTCTAGTGCGTTGGGGACAGAGAATAAAAGGAGCAGATGTTTGAGCGTGGTAGGATAGACTCAGGGCATAATGTACAGACAAGGGTATGGTAGGGTGCGGGTACAGTGGAGGTAAACCTAGGCATTGAGTGACGATAAGAGGTTGCATCTCTGGACGCACTAGTTATGCTGGGTGAGGTCACCACATGTGTGGGAGGTGGAACAAAAGAGGCATGTTGAGTGGAACTAGGGGCAGCGCAGTGAACTAAAACAATAACCATCCTAAACAACAGTATACAAGGCATATTGACAGAGAGAGACAAAGCAAGGCATAAAGCAATCACAGGTATTGATTGGGAGAGCTAGCTAAGACAACAACAGCTAATCAGCTAAGACAGCAACAACTGGTAAAATGGTGATGAAGGGGCAGACAGGGTCAGTTAACTACACACAGGGCCTGAGTTCGAGGCTGGGGCCGACAGATAAACAAAATAAACAAAATGGAGAACTGTGATTAATTAACAGTCCAGCAGGCATCAGCTATGTAGCCAAGTGATCATAGGGTCCAGTGAACAGCAATAGATGAAACAGGGAAGCCGCTAGGTAGTCATTACTACGCTAGCAAGCGGGAGGCCAGTTGGCAAAAGAGGTATTGTAGCTGGAGTAATTTAGTTTGCTAGCCGGGAGATCTGCCTGGCTCACGGCTAACTGGTGCTAGCTTCGGGACAAGGGCGTTAGCCACTAGGTGGCAGTTAGTTAGCAGCGATGATCCGATGCAAAAAGTCCTGAGCTTACGGCAAGAATCCGGTGGGGTAGTGGATTCTAGTCGTGTTAGTTAAGAGTCCGGGATGCATCATCTGTGTAGCAGACTGATCATAGGGTCCACTGAGCAGGCCGGGAGATGGGCCTGGTTCAAGGCTAGCTTCGGATCTGGGCCACTCGGTGGCAGCTGCGACGATCTGGAGTAACGGTCCAGGGCTTACAGCAGAAAACCGGTGTTGTCATGGAGAAAAACAGTCCGATTTGCTCAGGGTTGATAACGCGTTGAGCAGACTGGCAAGTATTATCCAGGCTAAAAGCGTCTGGTATCTGTGCTAAAGGTAAAGGCCGCTAGCAGTGGCTGGTTAGCTTCTGATGGCTAGCTTCTGACGTAGGTTCTGGCTATAAGGTCTAAAAATAGCAGATCCGTATCACATTGGGTGAGATGGGTTGCCGGAAGGTATATTTAATTTAAAAAATGGAAAAAGAGATGAAAAATATATTGAAATATATACAAAAAAGACCATTTACACGGGAGAACAACAAACAATGTCTACACTGCTACGCCATTCTGGAACTCAAGATAGAGGAGGCAATCAATTCAAATTCATTTTGGGAATTATGGAAACTAGATAGCACTTAAAAATAAAAACCTCCCAACCAAAGTTGGTATAACCTGTAAACAACACTTTGAAAACCTGTTTTTTTTTTACTGACTACACCCAAACATCAATAATAGAACAATTAAAATAATTAGAATTAACAGTAAAATACAAACAAAATCAACTGGACAATCCTATTGCTTTGTCTGAATAAAATGATACAATAAAAGGCCCTCAAGAGTGGTAAAGCCTGTGGGCCAGACAGCATATGAACAGAGCAGGCCTACGCTGAGAGAGTTTATTCTGTTTAACCTAGTGTTGGGGCACAAAAAAAGAAGACGACAATTCCTTAGTCAGAATGGACAAGGTTGTAATAGGAGCCCGACCTTATTCAATACAAATAAATAAAGTTGACTTTATATGCCGATGGCTTAGTAATCTTGCCACCAACAAAGTCTGTCCTTGATAGAACAGTATTGTAAGGACTGGGCACTATCCATCAATATGGATAAAAACAAAGTCATGATCTTCAGAAAAAAATCCAGAAGTTAGGAAAGTAGATATCACTTCACCCAAGGAGAAACAACCCTGAAAAGCAGAGTGCAGCCCTTTAGAGCAATTGGCCCAAAAGCACCAGCTAAATTCAACAATTGGACCATCAATATCTACATTCAAACAAATAGAAATAGCTATCCCTAATTCATACACTAATTACTGGCAAAATTGTATTTAATTTAAAATCACAAGCTTCAATGTAACTAAGTTCTAAATAGAGATATTAAATTATCACAACACCTCGTCAAAATCTAATATTTCAAACAAAGAAAGAAATTAACAAATGTACAGACAGTGACCATAGCCCGGCCATATCTAATATCAAGGACGTGTCAAGGTTCTGCTCGCCGGAGTTAGAATATTTTAGACCATATTATTTACCAAGAGAGTTTATCTATATTTTTTGTAGCTGTAAGTAAACAAGAAAAAAGAAAAGAAAAACTCTCTCAAGAAGTGCCCCTTGTGACCAATGATTTTAATGCAGGAAAATCCGTCTTCATTTCTACCAGCATGTCACCTGTGCAACTAGAGTAAAAACTCTAGATCACCTTTACTCCACACACAGACATAGTGTTTTCCACTAACACGTGGAGTAAGACAGCCAAATAGAAAAAGTAGCCAGCCAGGCCACCCCCCCAAAAATCTGTTTTGGTGGCCTATGGTATATTCTAAAGCTAGATTGTATTTTCAACCAGCAACTATCAGGAAATAACACTGATCACATTTTTTACAGTGTTAGTTTCATCAGCTGTTGTACAATACGATATGAAAAACGACTTAATTTGGAATGCACTGGACCTTTAAAGAATCCTGTACGAGTCTGCTGACTTCCACAGGCTTCAAGCTGCCGTTTAAGATGCATTTTCTCAGCTATCTGCAATCCAGGTATGATTGAAGAATGTAGCTGGTGTTAATCATGGGCATTGCTACACAGAGAACAGCAGTCGACTACTCCGCTGTCAACACTTTGATCAAATCAGCAGACCTGTTATTTTCAAATATATTGATCTAGATGCATCGTTAGCTTTCAAAACAATCCAATCCGCTTTCTTTTATCATATCTTGGACCAGAGTGAGGCTCTCTGTCCACTAGCCTGCCTGTTGTTCCTGCAGTGAGGAGGATTCACCATCTTCATCGAATGTGTTCATACTTTATCTGCAGAGAATCGCCAACAAGCCTACCAGTATGCAAATTAGGGAGCCAAATGAACAGCTCTCTTACGAGTCACTCACTTTAACACCACTGTCTGTCCAGATGGACTTCATATTGAAAATAAAAACAAGAACTTTAGTTTACTTGTCCGGATGCGATACCATTCACGTATAATTTATGAATGGCAAGGATATATGAGATAGACTTTATTCAGTCAGTTTGTCAACAGTCAGTTTGACACCTTTTATAAAACTAGTCCAGCTTGCTGTTCATCAATCAAAGCACAGTAAATAGCCTATGCGCCACCACTCCGTGGCTGCATATGAAACACGCCAGGGTCCAACCTGAACATTTTTTACTCACTGGCCCGGTCGGACCAGTAGGCCAAGAATCTACTGTCCCAAACATAATGTTTTACTGGTCCGGACATGGTGTAGTTCTAAAATGCATTGTGGTCATGCAGGGCCTATACTGCCCTACCAAGAAAAAAGGCAGTAACTACTCATTTGGTCAAAAGTAAATGCATGCTTAATCAGGTGGACAAGTAATCTGCCTCTATTGTATTGTGTTTTGGAGAAAATGCGGGTCATGTAGCAGTAACTGCATAAAGTTACTGTGAAACCAAGGTAAATAAAAGCTGTTTTTCTCGGTTCCACACTATGAGCAGTTACTGCCTTTTTGCTTGGTAGGGCAGTATAGGTTGGCATACTTTCTTTCCATATTCAACTATTAATAGGCTATATTTGGTTATTATGATACACAAAGTATGAGGACACCCCTTCAAATGAGTGGACTCGGCTATTTCAGCCACACCTGTTCCTGACAGGTATATTAAAACGAGCACAAAGCCATGCAATCTCCATAGACAAACATAGGTAGTAGAATGGCCCATACTGAGGAACTCAGTGACATTCAACATGGTACTGTCATAGGATGCCACTTTTCCAACAAGTCAGTGCCCTGCTAGAGCTGCCCCGGTCAACTGTAAGTGCTGTTGTTGTGAAGTGGAAACGTCTAAGACCAACAACGGCTCAGCCACGAAGTTTTACATGCTGAAGCATGTAAAAATAGTCTGTCCTCGGTTGCAACATTCAATACCGAGTTCCAAACTGCCTCTGGAAACAACATCAGCACACCAACTGTTCGTCGGGAGCTTCATGAAATGGGTTTCCATGGCCGAGCAGCTGCACACAAGCCTAAGATCACCAAGCGTCGGCTGGAGTGGTGTAAAGCTCGCCGCCATTGGACTCTGGAGGACTGAAAACACACTTCACCATCTGGCAGTCCGACGGACGAATCCGGGTTTGGGGGATGCCAGGAGAACACTACCTGCCCCAATGCAAAGCGACAACTGCAAAGTTTGGTGAAAGAGGAATAATGGTCAGGGGATGTTTTTCATGGTTTGGGCTAGGCCCCTTACTTCCAGTGAAGAGAAATCTTAATGCTACAGCATACAAATGACATTTTTGACGATTCTGTGCTTCCAACTTTGTGGCAACAGTTCGGGGAAGGCCCTTTCCTGTTTCAGCATGACAATGCCTCTGTGCACAAAGCGAGGTCCATACAGAAATGGTTTGTCGAGACCCCTGAACTCAACCCCATCAAACACCTTTGGGATGAATTGGAACGCCGACTGCGAGCCAGGCCTAATCGCCCAACATCAGTGCCCGAACCTCACTCTTGCTCTTGTGGCTGAATGGAAGCAAGTCCCCAGAGCAATGTTCCAACATCTAGTGGAGTGAGGGCTGTTATAGCAGCAAAAAGGGGGGGAACCTACTCCATATTAATGCCTATAATTTTGGGATGAGATGTTGAACGAGCAGGCATCCACATGTAGTGTATACATTAAAAAGCTGCGTAATATAATTTAGCAATGCAAGTCATTACTCTATTCTTTAGAATAAAGAATAAATAAATGAGCTCCGTGAGTAGGGCACGTCCTTTTGCTCCAGACAGCTCACACGTGCTGTGTGATGGCGTCAACTCATGTACTACTCGAGAAGTCGTGACTCGCGGGAGCGCGGTGGTGCTTGAATGAACGGCCAATTATATTGCTCAAATACAAATAGCAGGACATTTACGCGTGTAGTTTTCAATGGTAGACTAGGACAGAACAGATTAACAACAAAAAGTTACTGGCCACTGACGAAATGCCACTGGCCCGACTCGTTTTTACTGTTGGACCCGGCACGCAAAATAAACTAAATGAATGTGCCACAAAACAATAGGCTAAGTGAATTTCGTCACATTATATGGGACATATAAATGGGGGAAATGAATGCTCTGTCCCTCTGTGAAGAAATTCAACTACAACCACAGCGCACACCCGGGTACCGAGTCCCCCGACCCGGGTACCGAGTCCCCCCACCCTAGTACCGAGAGCCCCCACCCGGGGACCGAGAGCCCCCACCCGGGGACCGAGAGCCCCCACCCAGGGACCGAGAGTCCCCACCCAGGGACCGAGAGTCCCCACCCAGGGACCGAGAGTCCCCACCCAGGGACCGAGAGTCCCCTCCTGTACTCCCTTGTTCACCCACGACTGCGTGGCCACGCACAACTCCAGCCTGATCACAGATGAAGATGAGCCTATAGGAAGGTCAGAGACCTGGCAGTGCGGTGCCAGGACAACAACCTCTCCCTCAACGTTAGCAAGGCAAAGTTGATCGTGGACTACAGGAAACGGAGGGCTGAGCACACCCCCATTCACATTGACGGGGCTGGAGTGGAGCTGGTCAAGTGCTTCAAGTTCTTTTCTCTCTGCTACCGCACGGCAAGCTGTACCGGAGCACTAAGTCTGAGACCAAGAGGCTCCTGAACAGCTTCTACCATCAAGCCATAAGACTGCTGAACAGTTCATCAAATGGATAGCGGGCCATCTGCATTGACCCACTTTTTATGATGTTTTTGGGTCTCCACCGCGGCTGGACCAAAGACAAGTAGAGGCAGACAAGGACGTCCATTCACACAGGAGCGGGAGGGCTTAATATTGAGCGCAATCTGGACCGGACAGACAGAAGGGGAGGGCTGAGCTGCTGATGACTGCCAGGCTCCCTCTATCCTCACTGTGGCCTCTTTCAGCATACTGAGGACTACAGATCCTCAGCAGCTTCCTCTAATATGTCTGCCTTATTGTGCCTAAGTGCTGAGCCCACTGAGCCGGGAGGAGGTGGAAGAGGAGGGGGAGGGTTGTGGCAGACCACAGAGTGATAAACTGCTCCCAGCATCCCAGTGTTTCCTTCACAGAGTCATTTACATAAGGTGAGGATGAGCTGGGATCTACCCCATGTCTGAGAGGGAAGAAAGTAGAGGAATAGTCCTGTCGGAGACTGAGAACACGAGTGAACAAATAAACTAGCCACAATACCATCCTATCCTCTCCTTTTAAAAAACAAAGCAGAAGATGTGTGGATTCCCACTGCATTCTCCCTGAGGGGGTGAATGATGATGTACAACCAAACATTAGAGAAGTGAGGAGAAAAAGGCCCTAGTGTTTTCTGTAGTCTAATCCTTCAGGGCTGGAACAGGCGGAAAGCGCTAGCACACAAGAACATTGTCCGTAAATTGAAGACAGCAGTGAGGAGAGATCCTCTAAAAGCCTGGATTGAAGCAGATCCATGGAAGAGAGGCGAAGAGACAGATATTCCCTAGGCCCTGGCTCTCCAGCAAATAAAAGGCATGCGCTCGGAAGGGGAATGGGAGATCTCCCCTATAGCAGAGTCTAACACAGGGTCCGTTACAAGACACGGATTACTTTCCCTGTGTCCGTCATCAATTCCACCCCAGTCACAAAATAGGCAACAGGACGGGAGAAAAAACAAAAAACGCCAAGCTCATTACTGTCCCCGACTTGTTAGCTTCTATTGATTTGAATTTGTGCCTGGCAAAGTGCTGCCGTGACTCCCCGGGATAATTGTGTTTCAGTCGCCAGTGCGTTCTTTTTTATTCATTAATTCTCTCAGTTAACTGTGGGGTGACTCTGAGAGGCACGCAATGTAGCATGGAAGGTAGACTGGGAATAATTGATATATTTAGGAGCCTAGCTAGTGGACGTCTTTATCATGTCCCAGATACATCGTAACACGGCTGGCTAAGGGGAGGTGGGTGGGGTGGGGGTGGGGGGTGATGTGAGATGAATGAGCAAACACTAGGTAATAGAGTGAGAGGGGTTTTATCACTGTGCGTGTTCCCGGTGAACAGCTCTTGCTAGGGCACGAGAGCTGCAACAATGCATTAACTCAGGCTTCCACACACACACAGGAAAATGAGAAAGGGAGAGGAAGAGATGGTAGGGAAGGCTACATCAACCAACCTTATCGTCCATCACAGCCTTCACTACACCATTGACCATACTAAAGGTTATTGAAAATGGCTTGTATATCAGTGAGTGTTTTGTGCGTGTCTGTATGTAGGGAGTAACTGGTGTCTGTGATGCTATTCAGATGGAAACGAGTAGCTGAGAGAGGGAGTGAGTGAGAAGGAGGGAGAGGGAAAGAGCGTGAGAGGGAGGGAGGGAAAGAGCGTGAGAGGGAGGGAGGGAAAGAGCGTGAGAGGGAGGGAGGGAAAGAGAGGGAGAGTGAGTGAGTGAGAGGGACAGAGAGAAAGAAATAGAGAAACAGAGAGAGAGAGAGAGAGAGAGACATATAGAGAGCAAGAGATAGTGAGAGAGCTCTTAGCTCCTGCGGAGTGAATGCTCTGTGTCCCGCAAGGGACCACCTGTCAGGAGCGATAAAGCAGGTTGGATTAGTAGAACTGAGAAGACAGACAGACACACAGAGCAGAGCCTGCCTGGCCTGCACAATCTTCAGCCTCACTCAGGGCCTTTTGTTCATGCAGATGGGAGGAGAGAGGAGAGGTTGAGGGAGGGAGCGAGAGAGAGAGGACATAGAGAGAGAACACATGAGAAAGAGATACAGGGAAAGGAAAGCAAGAGGGGAGGATACCCGTCATAATAGAGAAAAGGAGAGCGAGAGATGGATAAGAGAGAAAGAAGGAAAGGCGAGGCAG
This sequence comes from Oncorhynchus nerka, assembly GCF_034236695.1. Lineage (NCBI taxonomy): Eukaryota > Metazoa > Chordata > Actinopteri > Salmoniformes > Salmonidae > Oncorhynchus > Oncorhynchus nerka. Next base: position 35,457,599 of record NC_088408.1, read on the forward strand.
GGGCAGCATCTAGGCTGGCTGGCTGGCTGGCTGGCTGTTTGGTTGTCCTGGCTGGGCTCCACCATACCAGCGTGTGGGAGTCAGGCAGGCATATGAGCCAGGGGAGCAGCTCCTGTCTGCCAGGCCCTGTTGGCCCCTCTAACTCCCAGCCCAGGAACCATTATTATGGCATTGTGTTGGGGAACAGACACACGTGTGCTGCTGAAAGCCCTCTCCACCACATGGACACGAGAGCTCTGGCCCTGGTCCTCTTCCTCGCTGACTACTACACTCCCAGAGGATATGTCAGCCATCCTCTCCCTCAGCCAGATCGGCTCTAGGAGAGAAAACAGAACAAATAGCATTCAATCCTTTCCTCCTGTATCCCAGCTTGCACGATCCTCAAAGCATAAAAGACCTCATACAAAGGGACCTACGCCACGGCGACACAACAGGGGCGGGATAAGATCTTCCTCCAATAGCCTTAGCGAGATGAGGAGATAGGTGTCAATGCAGCAGCTTACAGAGCGAGCACAAAGGGCAAGCGTGCCCGGGTTTCAGACAAGACGCTAGTCTGAGAGGTTACCACAACGCCGCTCACCAGCGCTCAGACACTCAGTGAGAGACACGGCAGCGGGTGGGTGGACGACTCCCGACTCCAACGCTCCAGTTATGGCAGTAAAGCATGCTGGGTAAGGACGGACTGTCAGCTCTCACATTTAATTTACAGGGCACTCGCTTCCTCCTCCACCCCACGCGCCCTCAATCAGAGGGAAGAAAGAAAAAAAAGAAAAGAATAATACGAACGAACACAGTTCCCTGCTCTGAGAGCGCACACATTCATTATCCGCTGTCAGTGGGGAGAGGAGAAAGTGCACGCGTGCAGCGCACAACACTTTCCAGAATCAGTGGAGCACGGCGGAGCGTAACTCCATCATTCAAGTCAACACCAGGTTCATACTGTACAGCACATGCCCTTGAAATAGTTGTATAGTTCATGTACTTTCTAATAAAACAGCCTAAACACCTGCCTGTTATCACTTTGTAATGCAACTCAATTGAAGGAAATGGGTGTGGGGATTGACGACCATGTTCATAAACTAAAAAGCATTAGAGGGGACGACCACAATAAAAACCTTGATGTAATATGTTGTTCCTGGACTCAATAACACTTGACAGGCCTCCTGTCGTGTGTGAAACGCGACCCTTTAATCCACATTTGCAGCGCATCACTGGGCTCACTCCCATTATGTCATGAGGAGAAAACTATTCCTTGTGCATCATCACGACTTGGAATGTAGCCTAGGTTAGGTGGTTTGTAGGGAGATTATAGGATGGAATGTAGCCTAGGTTAGGTGGTTTGTAGGGAGATTATAGGATGGAATGTAGCCTAGGTTAGGTGGTTTGTAGGGAGATTATAGGATGGCATGTAGCCTAGGTTAGGTGGTTTGTAGGGAGATTATAGGATGGAATGTAGCCTAGGTTAGGTGGTTTGTAGGGAGATTATAGGATGGAATGTAGCCTAGGTTAGGTGGTTTGTAGGGAGATTATAGGATGGCATGTAGCCTAGGTTAGGTGGTTTGTAGGGAGATTATAGGATGGAATGTAGCCTAGGTTAGGTAGTTTGTAGGGAGATTATAGGATGGAATGTAGCCTAGGTTAGGTAGTTTGTAGGGAGATTATAGGATGGAATGTAGCCTAGGTTAGGTGGTTTGTAGGGAGATTATAGTCGGAATGAATGCTGGCCAGGAAATGGTATTTTTAAGAGACAAACACCACCTCAGACTGAACATGATATTTCCCTTCTCGTGGCTCTGTTACAGTCAGCTCTTTTGACTGTGGAAAAAAATGTAAGGAAAATACTGTTGCATAGACAATAATGGTATAGATCATTTGTAAAGTAGAAACACAAGCCAATTTCAAAAAGTCATAGCGAAGGTAGTTCACTCATATTCTCGAGTAGCACAAGTTTGACTGTTCACATACCTAGTTAGTGGCAGGTCCCCAGTCGAAACACAATGTAGAAACTAGTGATGGGGGGAAAAAAATGTTTGATACAGTTAGATATCGGGATATTATTTTTGTGTTTGACACCTGCACCAAAAGTCCTCTTTTTAAATTAGGGAGCCAGCTTGTTTTCAGCACTTTTGTTTCCATCTCTCTGCAGCAGACATATGATGAGCAACACGATTGGAACATCGAATGACAATTTTTTTAAATCACGGTATCACATGGCAATGCATATAGAATTGTGAGAATGGTAACGGCATCTAAGTATCGTAATAATATCGTACCGTGAGTTCCCTGGTAATCCCCAGCCCGAGTAGAAAACACCGGAACTATCCCAAAAAACTGACGCCAGTACACTACTTTGCACTCCACAGAACACCAACCCAAGGATATTCATTGATAAAGTCTCTCTGGGCATAATCGGAGGTATAGAAAATTATAGAAAAATGCAGTGTTTATCGGGTTTTTTTAATAACAAAGGTCAGTCACCACACCAGCTTCAGAGAGTGACTGCATCCGCTTGCGGCATGCTGGAAAAACAAGGCTGGTGACCTGGTTTTGTTGTGTGCTTGCCCCTCACATCAGCATGTAACGTTGGGCCAGAAACAATGGAGGGGCGAGGGATGTTTTTTAGCTTTGATGATCATCCAGCGTTGACCTTTGAAACCGGCTGACGCAGAACAAAAGGCTGATGGGAGTTCTTTTGCAGGCAGGGCCCTAAATGAGCACAGAGCAAAAACAACGCCGCCAGACTGTCAGCCCACCGGTCTTCAGAGCTCCACGGCCCAAACGTTTCTCTCACAGATCCTCACAGAGATGGTATAACCTTTGAAAACATCCATCACATCAAAAGGACAACTAGGGATCTGTGCTGATGTTTTGATATACTGACACCCAACCAGGCACAGGGAATACATATAGAAGAACAAGAAGCTGATGTAATTGGAACGTAAAGTCCTGTCTTTTGAATAGTGTTGGTAAAAAGATTAAATTGAGCAGTGAGAAGGGAATATGCTCACACACACACACACACTCACTCTCTGCCTGCTGAGCTCCAGCTCTGCAGCCCCACAGACCCCGTCCATGTGCACAGTAAGCACACAGGAAGTAGTGAAACAGTGAGACGTTGAACTGCTCTAGGGATTCAGTCTCTCTCTGTAAACTCCCCCTGTGCTTACTTGCCTGCTGTCATCAGTTGATACAGTTTAATACAAGGTAACACAGGGCAACAACTCCAGTGAAGCGGTTGAACTGGATCCCTTTCAGCCCAGATAAGATACAGTAGCATTTCTCCCGATATGGTGACGACGTTCGAGGGAAACACTTCATTGTTCAATTCCTTCCTGCCGTAGCTTCCTGCGCTGAGCGAAGCACATTAACATTGCAGATGGCTTATTAGGCTTATCAGCCTCCCCAAACGGAGAGATGAAAGACCATGACAACAAGCTTAACCTCCCGAACGGAACAGTAGCGGCTGAGTGTCAGAGACCCCGCTGAAACTGTCTGGCTGTGCTGTTTAACTTCCACTTAACTGTTACAGGGAAGTTAACTACTGTACTGACTGGAGGAGTGCTGCAGGGGGTCCCTGAAACTAGCAGGCCCTTTGACTGTCTGCCAGATATATCCATATGCTAGAGACGGCTGAGAGGGAGGAGAGTTGGGAAAAAAAGACTGCTCAAACTGAGAAGACCGTCAGGAGAGACAGCGGCTTAGACATGATAGGCAGGGCGGTCTTGAAAATAAATGCTGTGTACAGTTTTGAACGAGACTTGATTGATTTTGGAGGCAAAATGTTGAGCTGTAGGGGCATATAGTGGAGCACAGAGGACATGGTGTGGAGAAAACTACATCCGCAGAGAGTTGGTGTAGCAATTATATCCTCTATGAGGAGCACTATGGGCAAGAAGTCAGCTAACACTCGTGTCCCAATTCACACCGGGTAGAGAGGTGGTAAACCAAACTAGTGTAGCCGAGGGCTTGTCAACACACTAAGAACTTATAGCATCTCGGTTCCTTAGCTGATAAAGCCGCGGTAACCCGCTGAAGGTCCCCCCCAATGTGTGACCTCGTCGCCCAAACCAATTTTCTCCTTGTCAAACCACGGCGTGTGTGTTCAGCAGAATATGCTATGGAACGAACACGGGCGGTTGGTTCATCCTCTTGTTATGGTAGAGGGAGAAAAGGGGTCATTATATCAGACTTGGGAGAAGATGAACGATGATTACCGAGCAGCTAGTAGATAAGAGGTGCTTTCTCTCGGTCTCTGGCTCTCTGGGACTTGGAACTAACAGATTGCTAATTGTGTTCAACCTAAATACTGTGTAGGGAGGGACGAAGCCACTGCTGCTGAGGACTAGAGAGAGCGCCTGAGAACCCTGGGTGTTATGGGTGTGGCTTGTCACCGCTCTTCCATAGTAATCCAATAAGGACAGTTTGTTCCTGAGCCAGTGGATAGGGATGGCCCAGAGGAGGCTGAACAGTTCACACTTCATATACTGTCGTGGGCCTCACAGACTGTCAAAGGATGCTGTTGTGGGGGAACAGCGAGTGTAGTTTCCTCATAGAAAGTGTGTGGGCTAGTCACTCACAGAGATTCTCTTTCCTGCATGGCTGTGTCGTTTAAAAATGGAAGGATCCTTCGCTAGACTGAACTCAGCTCTAAATCCTTGAGCTGGATGCGATAGAATCAAGGTTGCGGTATCTGGGGACTACATTTAGAGAGAGAGCTCTGGGAGGGAGGAAACGACTGAGTCAGTCTGAGTCACTACAAATCTCCCACCAGCCAGCACCACATCACATTAGAAAGGCTAGACATTCCCTCAAATACAAAAAGGTCCCTCTGAAGAAGACGGCTGATTTCTGGACGCAACATCGATAATATTGTTCTAAATAGAGAAATCCCTTTGATATGTTCAGGAATTGCACAATACAGAGACCGGTGTGGAGTTTCACATTAACATACCTAATATATTTTCACGAGGCCTGCACTTACCCTCCCACACCGCGTTTAGAACGGGTGGTCTAGTGTGCATTTACCTCTAAAGCTGAACAAGTGTCTATGGAAATGAGCCCTAGCCAATCACTTCACTTAAAGACTAAACAAACACTTCAATTCCATCCGTAAAACTGTGGCGTGAAGTGTGGGCAGACAATCTTCAAAAAGCCAAATGCCGACAAATGCTCGAGGAGGGGGGGGGTAAAAACACATAGCGACCCGGGGTCTCCTGTGTGAATTTCAAACGGCTGCCTGCTGTCCGGATTAAACAACCCCAGCTGAGAGCGATGTGAATCTGTGGCTGGCCATGTTTGACAATGCAGATATCCAATCACACACCCCGCTCAGCACGTCAGGCCACACCCTTATCATCACACCCCTATGCTCCTTTAACTCCACTTCATAGTCATACAGTGGCGAGGAGAAATGATGTCACCGGTTAACAGGTTATAGCTAGGCCATAACCCTCTGGAGAGGCTTCTTCCACCATGGGATGTAAATAACATTTTGTTAAGGGAGAAAACTAAAGTTGTATCCCTCACCTTTTTTTTCTCTACCAATAAATCACATTACTAAACATACAGCTAAACTTCTAAACGTGAACATATCCGCTCTTAATCCACTTTCCCAAACAAACAGCCTCAGTGGAAAGTGATGCTGGTGCCTGTAATATGTGAAGTGGAGCCAGGGTGTCCTGAACCCCATCGAGGCGCGAGGCGACAGCCTGAAATGAGTTTCTGTCTTCAATCATCTCCTCCCTGGCTCCAGGACCTGACCCTGTTGCCTAGCATTACCGTTAGCACTGCTGGAGCACCATAACAATACAGTGTGTCACAGCACAATGAAGAGCGCCAGGCGAAACCAATTCTCTCCCCACAGAATACAGCACCGGTGGTGGCAGACGTGTAGAGAAACATATTACTCTCTAGAATACGAGGGGTCCAGGGCAGCAGGCACACATACGGTAACTGGGTCATTTGTATGGCTTGTAGTGGTTGGACCATGTCCCAAAATGTCTCATTAGGCAAATATAGTGTGATTATGTACATTTTGCCCTTATCGGGAAGGGGACTCATTACTTTTCTACATAGGTCAATGGGCTTGATGGATGATCGCCCAGGTAGACACCTCTTAGAGGTATTTAATAAAACTACTTGGAATGAGAACCATCGGCTATGCTTTATTTCTACCAACCACCTGTTATTAATGTATGCATGTTGATATGTATGAAGTTTACATACACTTAGGTTGGAGTCATTAAAACTCGTTTTTCACTCCACAAATTTCTTGTTAACAAACTATAGTTTTGGCAAGTCAGTTAGGACATCTACTTTGTGCATGACAAGTCATTTTTCCAACAATTGTTTACAGACAGATTATTTCACTGTATCACAATTCCAGTGGGTCAGAAGTTTACATACGCTAAATTGACTGTGCCTTTACGCTTGGAAAATTCCAGAAAATGATGTCATGGCTTTAGAAGCTTCTGATAGGCTAATTGACATAATTTGAGTCAATTGGAGGTGTACCTGTGGATGTATTTTAAGGCCTACCTTCAAACGCCGTGCCTCTTTGCTTGACATCATGGGTGGTGGCAAGGAAAAATGACTTGTGTCATGTACAAAGTAGATGTCCTAACCGACTTGGCAAAAATATAGTTTGTTAACAAGAAATTTGTTGAGTGGTTGGAAAAACAAGTTTTAATGACTCCAACCTAAGTGTATTTAAACTTCCGACTTCAACTGTATGTATGTATGTCTATAGGCAATGCCTATTCCAAGGAACTTTGAGCTGTTATGAATGCTTATGGCAAGTTAGTAATCCTTTAGTAATACAACATGTGTGCAAAGCATTGTGAATTATTTATCGCCTTAACACTAGAACCGCCATAGGCCAACAGACACTGACGTTTGATAAATAAATTAAAACAATCGCTATGTCCTGCTCGTTCCCTGAGTTTCCCTAAATGTTTGTATTTTGCTCATTTGTCAGATCATTTTGACCAGTTTTTTTCACACCTATTCCCAACGTAACTGCGCCAAGACAATGCTGTAGCACGTTGGTACCCAGCCAGGCGTTATACATCGCTCTCTCCTCACTGAATGACTGACAAATGGATGAATGGGCTAGAATTGTGCACCGTACTTCACAATTGAATTTAAATTAAACTGAATGATAAAGAGGGTGAAGAGGTTGATTTAATTTAGAAAGACAATAGTGTAATGATGAGTTTGTGTTGCGCCTATTTATCAGCAGCAAATAATTTGACGGCGTGCCTTGTGGGTTAATACCCTTCTCTTTTTACTTTGTGTAAAGAAGCTGTTATGGGGCGGTTTCATTACTTTAAATATGACTAAATCACATTTATTATAAAGGAAACGAAAACATAATCCATCTTGCAGTAGGCCTTCAGAATAATGCAAAACATATCCTTGACTCTATCAAGGGAAGCAAACAATGGCAGCCCACTGAATGAATGACCAATGGATGGAATGGGCGATAATTGTGCAAGTTACTTTACAATCTAATTTAAATTAGGCCTAACTGAATGATGAAGGTGAGGAGGTTGATTTAATTTAGAACAATAGTGTAATGATGAGTTTGTGTTATGCCTATTTATCAGCGTTGGCGCTCATTTTAATAATTCCAATGATCTCACCTCAATTTGCTTTATATATAGCTATTACAAATATATACACTATCTATCAAAAGTTCAGACACACCAACTCATTCCAGGGTTTTATTTATTTTTACATTGTAGAATAGTGAAGACATCAAAACTATGAAATAACACATATGGAATCACGTAGTAACCAACAAAGTGTTAAACAAATCTAACAGACGCCTCACAAGTCCTCAACTGGCAGCTTCATTAAATAGTACCGGCAAAACACCAGTCTCAATGTCAACAGTGAAGAGGCGACTCCGGGATGCTGGCCTTCTAGGCAGAGTTCCTCTGTCCAGTCTCAACATCAACAGTGAAGAGGCAACTCCGGGATGCTGGCCTTCTAGGCAGAGTTCCTCTGTCCAGTCTCAACGTCAACAGTGAAGAGGTGACTCGGGATGCTGGCCTTCTAGGCAGAGTTGCAAAGAAAAAGCGATATCTCAAACTGGCCAATAAAAAGACAAGATTAAGATGGGCAAAAGAACACAGACACTGGACAGAGGAACTCTGCCTAGAAGGCCAGCATCCCGGAGTCACCTCTTCACTGTTGACATTGAGACTGGACAGAGGAACTCTGCCTAGAAGGCCAGCATCCCGGAGTCACCTCTTCACTGTTGATGTTGAGACTGGACAGAGGAACTCTGCCTAGAAGGCCAGCATCCCGGAGTCACCTCTTCACTGTTGATGTTGAGACTGGTGTTTTGCAGGAACTATTTAATGAAGCTGCCAGTTGAGGACTTTGTGAGGCATCGGTTTCTCAAACTAGACACTCTAATGTACTTGTCCTCTTGCTCAGTTGTGCACCCGAGGCCTCCCACTCCTCTTTCTATTCTGGTTATAGACCGTTTGCGCTGTTCTGTGAAGGGAGTAGTACACAGAGATGTAAGAGATCTTCAGTTTCTTGGCAATTTCTCGCATGGAATAGCCTTCATTTCTCAGAAAAAGAATAGACTGACGAGTTTCAGAAGGAAGTTATTTGTTTCTGGCCATTTTGAGCCTGTAATCAAACCCACAAATGCTGATGCTCCAGATACTCAACTAGTCTAAAGAAGGCCAGTTTCATTGATTATTTAATCAGAACAACAGTGATCAGCTGTGCTAACATAATTGCAAAAGGGTTTTCTAATGATCCATTAGCCTTTTAAAATGATAAACTTGGATTAGCTAACACAATGCGCCATTGGAACACGGGAGTGATGGTTGCTGATAATGGGCCTCTGTAGATATTCCATTAAAAATCAGCCGTTTCCAGCTACAATAGTCATTTACAACATTAACAATGTCTACACTGTCTTTCTGATCAGTTTGATCTCAGAAAATACACTTTTATTTAAAAAACAAGGACATTTCTAAGTGACCCCAAACTTTTGAACGGTCATGTATGTATGTATGTATGTATGTATGTATGTATGTATGTATGTATGTATGTATATGCATGCATGCATGCATGTATGTATGCATGCATGTATGTATGTATGTGTATATACAGTACCAGTCAAAAGTTTGGACACAGCTGTGTGCGGACTGTGGAACCGAAGCATAAAGAGAAAACTAGATTGATTCATGTGTAAAGGCACGCGTATAAGATCACGATACAGTGTTCTATACAATCAACAAACGACTGTTCATGCAGCGGTGCTTTTGTTTAGGAACACGGAAAACAATTTTAACTGTGCACCTGGCTGGTTATTTTATCATTATATTTTTTGTTTCTACTTTATCAAAATAATCTGGACTTTATTCAATTGTACAACTCTATTACTAATCGTATCTACAAATAAAGTGGATCAAATGGATTACACACTTTTTGATACTAAGGGAAACAAAAATAGGCCTATATCCTAGGTTATTTCTAAGACTGTGTTCATAAGCATTGGTGCTTGTGTTTGCAGGTTGATGCATATGATAAAGGGGACGCCCGGCAACATTCTCTAGTGGGTACTGCTAGTCTGAAAGGCCAGGTGGTTCTAGTGTTAATACAGTACTAGAAGGCTGTTAAGGAGCCATGAGCTGTTATGAATACTTATCATATCTTCCCATGCGTCAGACGGTGGTGACAAGAGGGAGCTAGAAATGAACTCATAATGCGTTAAATCACAAGAAAGTGTTACTCCACAATAATGATTACAGCCATTAGAAGTTCTCCTCGGTGAACGTTGGCATATCATTGGCTATAATAACAGATGACTTCTCCTGACTAACAGCTCCTTTAATAATCCGATACCCAGTAAAGCGGAGCCATCTCTCTCCCTCGCTCTCTCTCCGCTGCAAATAGATTCTTAGTCTAATTACTTGGTAGTATGGAGTAATGAACACTTCATAAGCACCTGTTCCATCCCCACAGAGGGAGGTTTCAGTTGGCACCACTCAGGCACACAGACAGAGAGCCTAATCAGCCCAGAAGAGGCGACGGCGGTTGTGGTGGTGGGATCCATATCCGAGGTGGGAGTCGAGCTGCCTTCCCCTAGTCACGACCATGTTTATCATTACCTGCTCGACTTCACTGGAAAGCCATTATCACGTGCTAAGGTCCGTCCTGACAGGTTGTTTTTTGTTACAAGCCTTCACTGGCTTGTAACAAGAGGCTGTGATGTACTGGAGTAATATCTCCCAGGCGGTAGCTAGCAAGCTAGTCTCATCAAACATTATCCACAATCTGCCCATCTGCCCCTGTGTGCTCAACGTCGAACCTCTTCGTTGTCACTTAACCTTCAACGACGGCTCCGAGGAGGTCATTTTTAATATGGGCTATCCCTATTCATTCGTCCGATTATTTGATGGCCTGAACATGTGGAATAGTGTCTTCAATTATAGAGACCTCTTCCTGTAACGAAGCTATTAACGAGTAACTCAGTATGACAATTGCCTTCACAAGGTCAAGCGAATAGATCTGCTTACGATCTAAGCAGAAAACTTATACTGCCTGCAGTTATCTGGGATTAAATGCACACCAAGACGACTTAGCGTGTGTTTGAACCAGGGGTTGAAACCGGTTCAGGGAACAGAACCAAAAACCAGAACATAATGACTTTTTCAAGGAACAGAACCAAACCGGGAACGAAAGTGATCCATACTGGTCCGGAACAGAACCTTTATTTTAAAAGCATAGTTCATATAATTTTTTTCTTCTAGTCACAAAAAAAATGCAACAAAGCACTTTTACAAAGCTCTCACTTTGTGGCTGCCTGCAAGCTGAAAATCTTTGCCTGTGTGTGTGTGTTTAGGCTCCCTGCCCCTCCCCTTTCCAAACCTCACGCTACTGTACTGACGTTACCGCAGGCTACTGTACTGACGTTACCATAGACTACTGTACTGACGTTACAAGCGTGATTCAGAAGATAGGGAGATAGATTTTTAATTAGCTAGAGAAGAATGGATTAACTGTTTGAATGTGAGTTGAGGATACTATAGGCTTAGTTAACACATTTCACGTTGTATTTATTAAACTAGACAACGCCATGACGTGTTTTTAAATCTGGTGCAGCTCTTCACACACACAAGCTTGTTAATGTTAGCTAGATAGCTCAAAGGACATTTAAACTTTTAGTGCAGTGGGACAAATCCCGATCACACAGACTGATTCTTGGTGGTCTTAAACCAATCTACTTTGAAACTAAAGTATACACCTCACAGACGTGGTTATGGGCTTAACAAAAAAAGAAGACACCTGTACCATGTCAAATACAGAGTTAGCAGTTTTTTTTGTAAATAACATTTATTAATTGTGTTAAAAATATTAAATAACATTCCACCCATGAGGCCACTAGTCATTTGACCGTAGGAAAGGACACAGTTCCTCCATAGAAGCCCCTCCTCCTAGGTATCATTATGTGTGGACCTAATTCAGAAAATGCATGTCATAACAAGATGTCCAGTGTTTCAAGCCAAGCCTCCTCCTCAACCATCTCTCGCCCTCTCCCCACCCACAAAATGTCAGTTGTATCTTTCGCCATAGGCTACACTTGTCTGTTCGTCACGCATGTAAACAACTAGCTTGCCTGGCCTATCCACACTGATTGGTGAAGTCATTTAATGAGCTAAAGCAAGCAATTTCACAGGTTAAAGAAGGAACAAAAAGGAACGATATTAAACCAGTACTTTTTGGGGGTTTGGAACAGGTTAAGAACTTTATTTTGCTGGTCGGGATACAGTGGAATGGAATTGTCGTTCTGTTTAAAATAAAATGATTGGAAAATGAATGTTGGTTCCAAGCCCTGGTTTGAACACAGCACATCGGATTTGGAGTGTTTATGTGATTTGCGATGAATTGGGTTTGTGAAACGGCCGGGTCTATAAAGGCAGATGGCTTCATTAGCATTGCAGTCATGTCGAGAGGATGAAACAAACTCAACTCCATTGGGTTCCCTCTCACTTCTAACACAGAGAATACATTTGACTAGTCTATGGAGTCGATTAAAGGCTCTGACACTTTCTGAGCCTCCCTGTTGCGACTTTCTCCAGGAGGAAGCCACGATGCTCTAAATCACCTCATTAGAGACTGCCACAGCTGACTGGCAGAGTTAACATATGGACCTGCAATCAAGTTTCTGGTTGAAACTCAGAGCTCCTACATCCCCTGTCCTGGACAAGGTTACTGGTTAAGTCCATCACTTCTCAGTTCAGACACAGCCTCACTGCTCTGCTGTTCTCCTGGGCTCTGTGCCCTGTCCAGACAAGACAGAACTGACAGTACTTAAAAGGTTGGGGGGGGGGGTTTAAGATACGTGCCAGGATGGAAGGGTGTCTGTAGAGAACATGAGAGAGAGAGAGATTGGCTTCCAGCAAGGCCCTTTCTCCTCGGTCTTAGAATCTCATCTGTTCTCGTGATGGTATATTTCATAACACAGCCAGACACAGGAAAGTCTCAGGGGCCTGAGACCATTTACGGCTCTGAAGGATGTCACAACAGAATACGTAACAAAATGTGTAAAACACAAGGGATGTCGTTGTACCATTTGCGACACCTGAGGACGCGTAGGCAGGGATGGAATGTTTGGGTGCCAACTGCACACTGAGGCCGACACTGAGATTGTTTTCCTTCTGACATTCAGGAGGTGAGCAGTCATGCACTCCCTGTGTGTGTGTGTGTGTGTGTGTTTGCGGAGAGACATTTGTTTGAGAGGACACGTAGGTGTAGGGAGTGGGCGCTGAACCGCAGGACCCAGAGAGAGACGGAGCAGCCTTCTAACAGAGGTACACAAAAGCAGTATGCAACACAAGATGCCAAACCATACACCATTCCTTCTCCACATTATGCAGGCATTATACCCCACACATTTCCAGTCAAACTAGAGACTGCTGAATTCATTTCATCATCCACACATTCCTCCCATACAGGAGATAGCATGTACAGCATTGCAGCCTACTGCAGGTCTTTTTGTGAGTAAGGAATAGATGAAAACCAAGCAATTTGTGGAGTTCACACAATGCCAGCCTCTCATTTGACTGGTTGACCTCTACTGTAAACTCAGAAGATCTAGTCTAATGAGGCTTGTATAGAAGCCTTTCTAGTGGAAAGATGAAATGCTGTGATCCCTGAGTGTGTGGTTCTAGGCTGTGCTGCTCCAATCTCCCTGACTGGCAACGCAGGCAGGCACCAGGCAGGCACCAGGCAGACAAGCACATCTCCTAGCGAGAGAAGAGGGAGCCAGGGCAGGCAGGAGGCAGAGAGTAGAGGAGAGAAAAGTCCAGACCTCAGGGCCAGGAAATGCCAGTCCAGCAGGCAGCAAGGCCAAATGACTTAACACACCAAGAGCAAAACTGCCCTATTCACACGATAATGATGCAGCCATTTCTTGCTGGGTCATCAAAGCCCTTATCAGATGTTACGCCGTATTAAGCATAGAGTAAAATGTGAGCAGGAGTCATGAATGCACCTTCATTTAACCCCCAGGCGTGCTCGCACTCCAATGGACAGGAACATATGGCACGATGGTTATGACTTTCAACGGTACACAAGTGTGACCATAGAGATCCTATTCAATTAGAATTCCTAATTCTAAGAGTGTGACATGGTAACAGTTTAATTGCTTTGATTTAGTGCTTTGCATTTCTGCACTCTCAACTCCCACTCCAATGCAGCATACTATGATCCCTGAGAGTCTGTTGAGATCTACCAGGTGTGAGACTACCACACAAATGGGACGCGACACTACAGAAGTTATTGTCAGGTAAGCACAGAACAATTAGCTTGCCTACAACACATAAAAACACACTTTTTGTAGTGTGGTGGGTTCTACATGATGCCATATGGCAGTTGTTCTGTTGTGCGATGCTTCACGGTGAAAACCTTCCCAGTGGAAACACAGAGTAACTTTATGTGGTTCCAATGAAGATATTAATTGGTGCCACCTTGAGTGCCGTTCTCACAGATTGCAAGGAACCTCCAGGCACCCCAGCTGGGGATGTACGTTCATTGAGATGCATAGTAACATAATATGGCAAATATAAGTTTGACTTATGTTCATAGGGGTAGATACTGTAAGTATCAAAAAAGCCATTTCCATTACTGCAAAGAACATAACTGTATGCTGCTGTTCATATCACCTTCATTTTGCTTATTTAAAGCATATTAAGCGTCACACAACAGGTTTCCTATCTAGGCTATCAGAAATGTGCCTATCTTTGGATTAAAGAGCGAAAATTCAATGTCTTATTCCATGTTATCGCCAAAGAATATTCTGCAGTGTGTTTTACACTGAAAAAGCCATATAGATCAGAGAGAAAATCTGGACCACTAGAAGATAAGCGCCGGGTATGAAAACAACCGAGAGGAAATCACAGGAAAACAAAAAAGTTCCAGTCTCACTTCTTTGAGGCAAGTGGCCAAAGCCAGAGGGAAGACTGACAGACTGAGTGACAGCACAGCACTTACCCTTCCAGGCTACAACTTTATTTCCGTCTCGAGACTTAGTCACCAACTGTAAAAGGCTAAACATATCCCATCCAAGATGGCACTCTAAAACACTGGCCCAGCCATCATTAACAAGGTAGACGACGCTCGCTCTCCTACAGGTTGTGGCTTAACGAGAGCAAACAGAGTGGTTTCTGTAAGAGCCGATGCCTTGTGACAGATACAAATGGCTGTGGACCCTTGGCTATGATTAATATCCCCCCTGTCGCGCCCCATCCGCCAGCCATAAACAAGTCAGATGTACTTTTTAATCATACCAGCCAAAACAGCAATAAACAGTGGTAACGAGCCTTCAGCCCACCGCTTGCTAATGAGTTGTGATTTACATGCAAATAGAGGAATGTCGCCTGAGCAAACAATGGGAGCGAATGGGGCTGGGGTCTGGTGATAGTGAGTCACTGGAGAATCGCAGTTTGAAATGATTCATTGATCCGTTCGCTTGTCATGGAGGGGGGGGGGGGGGCTTCGCATCTCGACAGATGTAGAAAAAAAATGAAGACGCACAAAATGTCTGTCTCAGAGACGGAGATTGCATGAAGACTGCGTTAGCATTTCAGTGGGAAAAGAAATAACAGAGGAAAATATTGCCTCAACTGAAATGTTTGATTCAACAACAGTCCCTCGTGACTTTGTCCTTCCTTTGCCGGAGATGACCTTTGCCTACTAATCTACTTTCCCTGACTGTGCTCAAAAAGTTGGCAACACTGTGTTTTGATCCCATCACGGTTGTATAACAAAATTGGAGCGGATGACAGTGTTTTCAGCTTGACTGACTGACAAGAGAGGATACAGGACGTGGCAGGTGCAGGGAAAATGTATGTTTCCTTGTCTGAGACTTGAATAGATGGCCAGCGGTAAACCCGGTTTCCCAAACAACCCTCACAACAACACGAACGGAGAGCGGCTGCGGAGCTGGTGTGGTTTCATGCCAGCTCTATATGATAGCTAGCGCTCCCTGCATGGTGGCCACACTGGCGTTTTGCCGACAGACCGTTGGAGAAGGAGACAAATAGGAGTGGGCTTCATCACTCGTGGCACACCTAAACTCTTGTGTTCAGACAGAGGGAGAAGGCCCACTCCAATGCTGACCTTGGGTCTCAGCTGCTGGGAAGCCTTGTTCCACTGGACTAATTCTCACTCACACAAAACCAGGAGACAAACAGACAACCAATGGATTTTTGATTTATTTAAAAGTAAAAGCCAAGCGGTGTGATCACTATTCTGTGCAGATGCTAAAACTCAAAGGTCAGTGGATGAGTGAGTGACCAACAGATCCTGTGTCTGTGTGCTTATCCCTTTGACAATGCAACGCACTCCAAAGGCTATACACTTTGAAGTATTCTTTCCACCCATTTATTTTGATCGTCTCCATAGCAACATGTAGAAACCAAAACCTGAGGCTGGTATCTTCAGTTGGACTGTAGCCTAAGCTCCGTCAAGCTATACAACAAAACATAAGAAAAGGACGAGACACCTACGGTGACATTGTTCAAACCTTGTTTGACGTGAAAGCACACACACTTTTCCCTACACCATCAGCCAGTGCCTGCAGAGCTTATGGCCTTGGGTTCCTCTCTGGCAGTGGTTGGGCTCTGGGTACACCACTTGCAGAGTACTGTAGGAAATGACTCATTAAAGAGAGTTACAAAAGGACCACTGCTAGTCACACAATGTGACTGAACAGAGAACAGATAAAAAAAGACTGCAGTGGCCAGGCTTAGTAGCTAAATCGTTGGCTAAGGAGAGTAGCTAGCTCCTGTACACAAACAGGCAGGTTGGTTGGTTCCAGGTTTCTTAATCTTAGGCAGCATATGAGATCCAGGCTAAATTGCATCTAGAATGGAGAGGGAGATCTCCAAACAGGTAACTTCCATGTATCTGGGAGAAGCTCCACAGCCAGGGCTGTCTGTGCTCCAGCAAAGCCCTGCCAGACTCCCTACAGACCAGGCCCTGATCATCTGTGACTGGCAGAGAGACAGAGAGACACTGGGCCTATTTCAACAGCAGCACACTGAGAATCACACTGTTTAAATAGCACTGCTAGCTCTGCAATACATCTGCATACAATATTTGTCTAATGCCTCAGATATAGCACAGCCTAATGCACCCCCTGCCATGAATTGACTGGCAAAATGTTTTAGGCGCGTTTCAAAGAGGTATTTAACTTGGTTCCCCGGATCTCTGAATGATTTAGTCGTACGCGATATTCCTTCCACTGACATGGTGAAACGTTCACATTGTGGGGTACTCAGTGCTCACTTTAACCCTTAAAGTCTGAATACCCATGGAGCATGGAGGTACATGTCAGGTCCACTGGTCCACTAGTGAGGGAGCGATTTTACCCCAAGAACCTTCTCCTTGAGAAAACAAATCTGATTGACATAAGATCCATTGTTAATCAAAAGCTCCCCAGAGTAAGATTGTCACAGTAATCAGGTAAGAGTGTGGATGAGTGTTTGTGCTGTCCTTAATCTCAGAGTGGATATTAAAATCTCTGGGGTCCATCCAGCCCATTCATTCCTGATTCCCTTCGGTCGGTTATGTAAAATTACTTATGGCTCCCGCTCAATATCTGATCCATTGAGACGTTAAGTGCTTTGCTCTGACAGGTCGGCATGTCCCGCTCAGCAACACGTCAGAGATGGAAAACTGGCCAGCCATAAATAACACTGATCCCAAATCAGCCCTGTATTAATCCCATCCATTACTCATAGTAGGAAAAACAACCAAGGTCTAAATCAGAGGTGACCTGGGGCTACGTGGCCTTCACTTCAGCACAACTTATGAATGGTTAACAATTCCACTCTATCAATAGCTCATTTCAGAAGGCCCTGGTATAATTGATCTGGCACCACATTAAGCTGTCTGCGATGCAGATGAAAACCACTCCCACTCAGAAGAACAATGAGCGAATCAGGAGGAGAGGCTCTTTATGGCTCCTTCACCATGATGATGATCAAGTGTCTGTTCGGCTCCTCCTATCGGGCATCTCAGGGCTGGCTAACAGACAAGGACAGGCCTGATCAGTATGCAGGGCTGAGGCTGTCCTACCGTGCATCTGTGTAGTTTTACACATACAAAATGTCAAAGGGTCCAGCCTGCTTTGAGTTCCAGCCAAGCGAAAGGCACAGAGGCCGGAGAGAGATCTCAGAGCCTGGTTCAGGGGCCAAGGAGAGATCTCAGAGCTTGCATCCCAGGCCCCATCTCCCCTCCCACCCACCACTGGGCCTCAAACAAGTGTCTCAGCCTCCATTGTCTTGCTCCAGGCAGCTTAAAGTGGGTCGGGTATACATAACCGACTCTCTCTACCTTCTCCTGCAGGACTCGGAGGAGCTCCCTGGACTCAGGTTCTGAAGGCTCACATCAAATGGGTCCGCCTCTCTTAGAGGATGAAAGGGTGAACAGAGCAATGTGCGCTCAGTTTTAGAGAGGAGAAAACAGATCCAATCTGCTGGGAGTGACACAGCCTCACTGTACAGATATTGAAATACAACAAGGGAGAATGAAGGGGAGTTCACTACAACACTAACACACCTGGTACCCTAGTTATGTTTGTCAATGACAGCATTTCCCAGAGCTGCACTCAAGGACATTATTTTCTACAGTGTTTTGGAGATAATGGGAATTGATTTATACAGTGAGGCAATTCAAACACCCTATTTCCTGTGTAAATCCCTGTAGACTAAGCAATGTCCAGGCTAAGCTGCGGAGCACTACAAAACAGCATTATGCCACACTTATCATGTGTGGTTATGATGAAAAACGGCATGGGTCAAGCTTCCCAATACAAGAACGACAAAAAAAAAGGTGTCGCTTTCAACCACAAACCTGCACAACCTGTAGCCTTACCGCATGATGCGTCACTAGAG
Organism: Oncorhynchus nerka; assembly: GCF_034236695.1. Classification (NCBI taxonomy): domain Eukaryota; kingdom Metazoa; phylum Chordata; class Actinopteri; order Salmoniformes; family Salmonidae; genus Oncorhynchus; species Oncorhynchus nerka. The sequence continues at coordinate 35,476,030 of NC_088408.1, forward strand.
TACTGGCAATTTCCCTGTTGTTCATTCATCTGCAAATAAAATACCATGAACTGGCAGGTACATCTACCTACTGTAAGCCCTTTTAGTCCTGTGGATATCTGCCTCGGGATATAGTGCCTCTTACCGAGAGGATTTTAACATAATAAATACACCGGGAACAAAATAAAAGGATTACATAGTCTCTCTCCAAACCGTAAAATAATAAACCTGCAAATCCGGCGGATATCATTGTAGTTGCTTCTGTGAACCACTCGCCCCTGTTCCAGTCACTGCTGCTTAACGGTGTGACTTCCCTCTCCTCAACCTCATCTCATCTACATTTTACAGTCCAGAAACACCATTAATATGAATGGGAGCAAGAATTACAATGAATTACAATGAGATTTCCACACACAGCATGCAATACAATGCAATGCCTTTCCAGCTTTTGTGTGCAAGTCTTGGACATAACACATTGCCATGTTGTTTTGTATTCATTAATACAGGGAATTTCCATAGCAATCCAATATGCCAGCTTATTTTATTTTTTACAGTGCATGCTGTACGGTGATGAAAAATTCCCCCAGTGTCTCTCCCAGCATGTCAGAACAAAATGATGGTAAGCACGACAAAAGGCATGCACAACTTCTTGACACTTCCTGTAGCAAAATAACACACTCAAAACCCTGGCTGCTTCTGGGGTCTGTCAGCAAAGAGCACTCCGAGAAGCATCGTGTTAAAAAGGTCAAGCATTCCTGTCAACCTCACTCTCCAGTAATTCAAATTGCATAAACACTTAAGAGGACCTCTTTCCTACCGTTTTACCTTAATTGGAGGGAAATTATATTAAATGAGATAATCGCTCTGAAATAATTGGCGGTTTGATAAACAGCATCCTTCAGAATGATGCATGGCTTCATAATGTAAACGCAGTCCTGGAACATGTGCGGGGAAGTATGCTCTCCATTTCATTAAAAACCTCTTGCAGGTGAAAATGTGTAAGAGGCCAAATTCATTTGCGTTCAGAACGCCAACTGAGTGTTCAGCCTCTGTAAATCCTCGACTTGATAATAAGTCTGAGCGTTCACAGTGATTGGTGTAGTCTGAGCGTTCACAGTGATTGGTGTAGTCTGAGCGTTCACAGTGATTGGTGTAGTCTGAGCGTTCACAGTGATTGGTGTAGTCTGAGCGTTCACAGTGATTGGTGTAGTCTGAGCGTTCACAGTGATTGGTGTAGTCTGAGCGTTCACAGTGATTGGTGTAGTCTGAGCATTCACAGTGATTGGTGTAGTCTGAGCGTTCACAGTGATTGGTGTAGTCTGAGCGTTCACAGTGATTGGTGTGACGCTGAGAGGAAACAAAGATCAGCTTCTCCTTTTTGCTTCTGTTTCCTTCCGATTCCCTTTAGACTTGGAAAGACTCTAAAGAGACTTTCTTTGCTGAGCTCATTGAACTTCTAAATGGATTCCTCCCACTCTGGTATTGCGACTGTCCTTCTGTTAATGAGAGCCACTTAGTTTGGATCCAAGGTTCAGTAGTTCCCTGAAAGCCTACTGAAATGGGGAGATAAAAAGCATAGATCTTCTGGTCGGAAAAGTCCTCCTGCTTGCTAAAATTCAACTGGAGGAGTCATTAGAAGCACTTTGAGAAAACAGCTTGGCTTTTAAACAGGTATTTTTTTGGCCGATTTGGTGGTATCTATGACTATCTTATCTTCAAGCCAGTCATTATAGCAGGTCATTAAAAACCTCTGTCTGCATGAAGAGAAATAGAGGGCTGATAGTACTCACAACAGCTGAATGGGAAAATTAGTTTGGTCCCAAAGAGATAGTTTCCTGACAACATGAGAGAACTGCAGTCCCACACAAATTCCAGAGTTGGCAGGCAGAATGAGCCTTCCTCTCAGAAGAGATTAGCTAAACCCCTGATATATTTTCATAGCTCTACATCTCCCTGAAGGACTGCCCTGCACTCAAGAGATTGGCGGGCAGTAAAGCGTTCACCTCTCTTTCACAGTTCAACGTTCAGCATCTTTGGAACAACACTGTTCCAACATGGCTGCAATAAGATTATTTAACACCTTGCATCACTCTAAACTGAGGCAAAATGGTTGTTCAACTATTGGCGGCTACCTCTATGTAATTATCTCAGCTAACATGGTCTCTATCAAACTGGGGTCAAATGGAATGAACTAGGTCCTCTTCTCCTCATCACATGCATCAGATCTTGTCCAGTTGTAGCGTTCAGAGTTCTGGGCAGCAGCATCAGCGTTTTCACAGTTAGGTACCTACCTCTTTGCCGGAGAGGTAATAGGCGGAGAGCAGTCCTCCGACAAACCGGATGTTCACTTCAAAGACTGAGACCTCAGCATTCTGCAGGGAGAACAAACAAATACAGTGAGAGAGATAGAGGGATGGAGAGAGAGAGAGATGGATGGGAGCAGAGAGAGAGAGAGAGAGACAAAGGATTCATGATTAGGAGTATTCAACCTGCTGAGTCACCATGTAGCAGCTGGCAGGAATATCCTCACATCACACAATGTAAAGACCGACAGACAGACAACACTGTGGGCTACACCTGAAGACACTGAGGTATCAAAACCCTTAGGCCACGCCTCCATAACTCAGAGAAGACCTCTGAGTAAACCACTTAATACTACAACAAACATTTGACCATTTCCATTGAGATGAATGTGATCCACTAATGTATTCCCATGGTAAAGACAGATAAACAGAGAGAGCAGGGGCTGTCAGAGAATGGACTTCCACGGAGCTCGCACAGCGCCAAGCCTAACCAACTCTGGAAAAAGGTATCTATAATTGAGAAAATAGCCACCCTGCAATATAAGTGTCATTTCATCTTAAGGTCAAGCTGGGAAGCATGAGTCGCCACCAACAAACATGAACCAATAAGAAGTGGTGAGATGCCTTCCTGACAATCCCATCAGGCCAAAACACAGATCTGCACTCAGCCCATTTCCCTCCCGAAGGGCCCCAGGCTTTGTTTTCTCCATTATTATAGCCAGACTTATTACCCATATCCATTCCTCATGTAGATTTTCATTACTCTGAAAAGAAGCATGTGGAGCCCATTCATCCAGAATAAAGTCCTAGAGGCCTACAGTACTTTTAGTACTGATAAATGGTTTTGATAACCTCATCCTAACCTCGAGCCCTTTGCTTTATATGATAGATCAAAATGGTAGATCATGTAGAGTGGTCTTAAAATATTTATGTTAATCTAATATTACTATGTGCATATTTCTTGAGGTTTTAGTGAGAGGAAAAGTTTGTTATTGCCTGTACTTTGAGTGGACCACATTTTAAAAACTGTGCATGGGGGGGGGGGAGACATTGTCCATTGTTGCACGGGATTTAACTTAACGAGAAACATTTCTTCCTGGTAATGGTGGTGGTGGGCTACAAATAACCTCATTATGGTTTCAGTGACAACGCTTTGTAATTATACTAAATAACAAGTAAATATCAGTAGCCAATACTTTTTTTTGTTGTCCTCATTTCCAAATATAAGCAATTATTTTATATTTGAGAGGGAAATGTTTAACTTTGGCTTTTGTTTCTTGTAGACTATTTGTTTGGGACAAATGGCAGATGAGGGAATAAACATTTGTTTATTTGTCTTTTTTTCCATAGATGTTCTCAATGCGAAGGCTTCTCTGCACTTTGACTCTTTGTATTTGACTAACAATTTCTACATGAGTAAACTAATCTGGCCCAGAGAGATACAGTTCTATTATTTAATAGTAGAGAATGTGCGGCAGGCAGGCAAACAAGATAATTTAACTCCGGGCCGTCAGACTAACTTATAATTAAAATAAATGTATTTAGTCCTGCAAACCTGCAGACTGTGAAATCCAAATTCGTAATATTTCTGCTAGCATTATCAATGGTGTGTTAATGACTTCAAATTATGACAGATGGCAGTTGTTCAAATGAGTTAAGCATTTTGTATTCATGGTAATGTACTGTTTTTTGCCTGATTGTGGACAGAAGGACTTGGCACACCTTATTAACTGTTGAGAAGGGGTTAAACTCTGAGGTATCCTGAGGACACTACTGTAGCTACTAGCTAGGTACTGTAACATAGGTGCTTTCCACTCAGAGAGGATTACTTCTGTTCTGAGGACAGCCTTTATCACGAGGCCCTGTCTCCTCACCCAGATCAAGACATCAGAGGGCTGTTCTGTCCTTCAGTCAAGAACTTCAGTGAGGCCAAAGCGTCAAGAGGATCTTCTGCACTGCACTCAGTGTTCAATTGCACATACTGCCAGGGTTAGAAAATGAAGTGGTATTAGAGCAAATATGTTTTGTGGATACTAATGAGATTACGTAGACATTCAAATGGTGGGAATTCCGTAAAAGGGGTCAACTCTAGAGCGCCGAAATAACGTAAACGGACAACAGCCTCAATGTATTCAGACCAGATGTTACAGGTTGCACAATTTGAATTTACATGAATATTTACATCAAAACACAGAGCAGTCTCTCACATGTTATCGTGGGGTGAGACATTGCTGAATTCCCTAATGTATGAAGTTCTCCCGCTGCTGTTTTAGTAAAAACTCTTTCAAGTTGTAAGTACGGGATACACATTGTATACATCGTCCAACGAAATACTTACTTGCAGGTTCCTTCTCGACAACGCAACAATAAGAAATAATAGGTTTAGAATTTTTGCAAATTTATAATAAAAAATAAATAAAATATCACATTTACATAAGTATTCAGACCCTTTACTCAGTACTTTGCTGTAATCGCTGCACCTTTGGCAGCGATTACAACCTCAAGTCTTCTTGGTGTGACTATAAGCTTGGCACACCTGTATTTGGATAGCTCTTCTCTGCAGATCCCCTCAAGCTCAGTCAGGTTGGATGGGGAGCTTCGCTGCACAGCTAATTCCAGGTCTCTCCAGAGATGTTCAGGGTTCAAGTCCAGGCTCTGTTTGGGCCACTCAAGGACATTCAGAGATTTGTTCCCGAAGCCACTCCTGCGTTATCTTGGCTGTGTGCTGAGGGTCGTGGTTCTGTTGAAAGGTGAACCTTGCTCTGGAGCAGGTTTTAATCAAGGATCTTTCTGTACTTTGCTCCGTTCATCTTTCCCGAGATCCTGATTAGTCTCCCTCAACCACTCCCTACTCATTCAAAGGTTGTCAGAAATGAGCCTTGACCAGGCGTCTTGCAACTGTCAGACAGGAAACAATGTGTGCTTTCTGATGGTGTCAAGTCACCTCGATATTACTAAAAGGTCTCCCACATGGGTTGACTTTGGGACCTTTCCCCTTTATATAAAGAATATTGGTCTATCTGCATAAATCTGTAACATTCAGCTGTATGCTGATGACACTTATGTACGCCATTGCCCATATGACTGACCAGGCTATATTGGAGCTGCAATCTGATTTTGTCACCTTGGAGAAAGTTCATGATTATTTAAAAAATTGGTACTTAAATTGGGGAAAAACTAAATGATGCTGTTTTATAATTCTCGTAGAAGTATTTCAGATGGTTATACACATTTCTGCATTGGATAGCTCTTTCATCGGGCAGGTTTCCGCCTATAAATATCTTGGCTTTTGGATTGACAAAAATGTGACTTACAAAACATACGGATGAACTAGTTAAGAAGCTGAGATTTAAAGGAGACTTATTTTATAGAACTAGATCGGGTCCTTCCCTAAACAGCAGGAAGCAGATTGTAGTCAACTTCCCTGCTAGTTTGTGACTTTGGTGACACCATTTATGGGAATTCAGCAGCCACCACTCCTAAACCTTTCGATGCAGTCTACCATAGTGCCCTTTGCTTTATCACAGGTGACAGTTTTAATATGCATCACTGCATCCTGTATCAAAATGTTTGCTGATCCTGATTAGTCGTGTAGACTTCATTACTCCCATTTTGTTTACATAGCTTTACTACACAAGCTTCCGACCTACCTCACTTCACTGTTAAAATAAAACAAATACGACACCAAACCCGTTCACAGAAATGGTTCACTTTCGAAGTTCCACTAGTATGTACCGATCTAGGTAAATCTGCCTTCAATTTTTAGTGCCCCCCATTTTTGGAATAGTCTACAAAACTCCCTACATCTTGACTAACTGGTGCCTCTATGGCAGTTTAGGACTTTAATGTTGAATGACTTTAATGAGATCAATTTGTTGTATTGTTGTCCTCAGGGCACCATTGTAAATGAGACCCATGTCTCGATGGGTTTTCCCTGATTAAATAACAAGACAATGTATTCCATTGAGACCATTTCAGCCATTACCGGGGTGTGTTTGACAGGTCATTACAAACATTTCCTCGGCCATAACGTTAGCCGGGTGGGGGGGGACAGGCAAAAAGCAAGATTATGAAAGAGTCACAGGAGTAAAATGAATGCAATCAATCCAACGAGATTTAAGTGGCTTTTGCACCCCTCAATGGCTGAAAAAGACAGATCCTCAGGTGGGCGGGGCATGTGCGTTGCTATTAATAGGACGCTAAAATAAGGCAAGGCCCATCCAGCTGGGGCTCATGGTGTCAGACCGAACCACAGCCCTCAGCCTCCTGACCTCCTGAAACCTCTAGTCAGGTCAAATCAAGGGACATCTTCAATGAATGAGCTCCAATTCAACAGCATAATCAGAGTACAGGGGAAATGACTTTGAGATGGGATTGAGAAGTCAGATGGAAAAATGGAATTGCAGAACGTTGTGTAGAGGTTCTAGAGCGGAGGCTACAGTTAGCTGAGCTCCATCCCATCACAACGTTGAGAGCAATGTTAGTGAATGACAACAACAATAATACTCCCTGACAGTAAAATCATCTCAAGGAAGCCCCTGTGTAGACACAAAGAGCAGCAGTGACAACTGACTCCTGGAGATGATGCACGAATGCTCTTTCTAAGCCTGGCCTACACTGCTACACAATAACATACTGCCACGTCTGTGGATCATCTGTCAGAGGACCCTTAGAAATTCATCCTCTGATGACGTGCTTTAGTGTGTGAGTGTGTGTAGGTGTGCGTGTGTTTGTACAAAAAGGCGCAGGGGGGCTCCCTCAAACCTCTGGCTAGAAAATGTCTCTTTGTTCCAGCCTCTGAAAGGTTATCTTGCAGGCTGATGTCCAGCAAGGCTGTGCAGTCCATTACACAGCTCCTGCCTGCGGGCTGACAGTGGAGCCGGGGCCCTTCCATAATACATACAGCCATTGCCTTTGTTCATGTACTGGTCTTGCCTTTCACAGCAGCCCACAACACACAGCTCGCCAGATGAAAGATTGCAGGCGGGCACAAGGCAGAGGCAAATAAAAATGGGCGCTTGCTCGCTTTCTCTCGCTCTACACCTCTTCCCAGCAGAACTGAGTGGGAAACAAAAGAGAAATCGTCCCTGGCCATTATAGTCCACACTGTTTACTATGACCAGACCTGTTTTTGTTCTGACCCTATGTGTCTGTCTACCGGTCATGCTCAGGTAGACAGACACACAGGCAGGGAGGAGCTGGTGGGGAGGGGGGGGGACGGGGGTCGGCAATGCAAATAGTCTGGGTCAATCAATTGGCTCGATATTTAAGACAAGCGTAAATCCGGTATCCCCACTGCCTGGTCTTGAAACCTGAGCATTAAAACAGACTCCGAAACGTCTCCCCTGTTCCAGTGGATCTGTATTGTACAGAGGCATCAGGAAATGCAGTGGTATGCTCCTGTCTCTCAGTATTCCAGTCGTGGCCCCTGACTATTATGACAGTGAGGAGGTATGGAGGAACATGACAGAGGTTGGGGCCAAATGGAAAACCATAGACCACTCCATCCATGTTAAGACAATGCTGGAAGAGAAGGAGATGGAAGAGGGGGTTGTATTTATCTTTGAAATAGATATTCTGTATTCAGGAGACAAAGTGAATATTAATGCCCAATCCACCAGGGCTTTTGTGAGCTCCTTTATTGTTGGAATTGCTCGAGGGCAGCGAAGTCAATGCCTTTCAATTAAAAGTTTGTTAATACACTTCATGAATGCGTCTGATCACTAATGTTTTTTTTTCGCTCTCTCTCTCCCGCATTTGGAAAAAAAAATAAGGGTGGACAAGAATTTAGTGCTTCTTAACGAGTTGGTTCTCCCAGGGGAATAAATAATGAATCTGGTTCCATAACATGGGCAAGGTCTAAGGCAGAGGAAACATCAAACTAAAAAGACTGAAGGTTTTTTTCTTCACCGTTTCCACTCCAACTCCCTCAGCTAAATTCTTCAGCTCCATCACCACCCCTTCAATAATCCATGGTAGTTCATTTCACACAGCAACTAGGGTTAACAACGGTGAAAAGAGGAAAGGTTAGACAATTTTCCCTTGATGAGCCATCACATTTCTTTTAGCTATAACCTTCCTCACCTCTGGCATTCAATTGATCATAGAAACTGCATTACAGGGCTAAGTAATGGTTCAGTAGTTCACATCCAAAAATTGCACAAACTGCAGTTTGACATTCTCTCAAGTGGGACATTCCTTTTAAAGCTGTAAAAGGAACCATGACTTGAAAACAACATTTAAGAAAGAAAAGAAAAACTTGCAGAGAAGTCACAAATTATTGAGGCATGACAATGGGGAGAAACCTGCTGAGCTAAGAATAGATGCAAAAAAACAGAGTGGTTCAAAGCATTTGAGAGTGGTGCAGGTGTGGACCACAATGCAAATCCTAATTATTGCAGTCCAATAGACTGGGGGGGTTGGTTTGTTGCGTTATTCCACTGTGTGTTTGTGCATTATTGAGCACCATTGCCAATATCACAATTTCCTAGATATACACATCCCATTAGATTGCAAAGGTCTTGTATATATCGTGTGGCCATGTCTGAGACGAAGCCCTTTCAAACTGGTTTATACATCTCTTCAGTCTCAGTGTTTGGGAGTCATTTGTTTCCTATGCATAGTCTGGAGGGAAAAACTGTCAATGAATATCCTTTTCTCGGTGAGAGTGAAAGGCTTGAGGAAGGCAATGTGTTCTATCTGACAGACACACAAAGTCCTCACTCCTAAAGCACATTACCTTCAACCTGATGAGTCAGGTCCATATTGACTGATTAGAAAAAATGCTCCTTTCCCTACCCCGAACAGTGGAATTAAGATGACTTCATTCAGTCCACTTCCACAGACAGACACGATGGTTCCTTCCAGGTGAGTACTGTACCTGTTCTGTCTAACACTAGAAAAGGCCTTGAGGGACCCATCCCTTCAAGACAAAATTACTCATTCTAATGAATACATTTCATATGCTATCAGAAAATTTATATTTTGGTTGTGTTAATGAAGGTATTGGGTAACATTAGAATAGGAAAAAAATCTCTTTCTATCCCTCTCAATATATATATCATTTTTATGAGTTTATTTTAGGCTGTTGCCTCATGCTCAAGTGTAGAACTTATGAAAGTGGCTCATTGTTCATTGGCAATGGTAGGTGTTTTGGAAACCTCAATCTGTGTGATACTATATAGAAATCAAAATGTCTTCCCTGCGGCTCTGTAGGAGGATTTGAAATTCAAACATACGCTTGTTAAATAGACATATTTAAGAAAAATCCAGGACAGAGGAGGGCATGACTTTAAACCTGGCACAGATATTTCAATGTTTTATTCATATTTAGTCAAACTGCTCTAACTTGGCTCTTCTAGTGTTAAACAGAGTGTCACGACTCTTACCGAAGGTGGCTCCCCTTCCTGTTCGGGTGGCGCTCGACGGTCGTCGTTACCGGCCTACTAGCTGCCACTGATCCCTTTTTCCCCCTTTCTGTTTATTGGTTTCACCTGTTAGTGTTTTAGGTTGATTGGTTGGGCTTTATTTACCAGCGGGATTGTTTGGTTGTGCGGGATTGTTTGGTGTACATGTGTACACGTCTGTGTGTCACGGTTTTCCCATTTTCTTGGGTTTTGCTGGACTGTTTAAGTCCCCCGTGTTTGGGGCATTTGTTTTGGTGTGCGCCCTGTGTTTCGTGGGGCTGGCGTATGTTCACCGTTTTCGTGCGCCTGACTTCTCACCCACTACACCCCAAGACGTTACACAGAGCACTTCAGGGTCCAATTACCTGGAGTCAAATCCAACTTATGCGTCACTTCCTTCGTAAACAACAGGTGTAGACTAACAATGGAATGCTTACTTATGGGTCCTTTTCCGACAATGCAGAGTTAAAGATAATAAAAATAATAAAAATAGAAAGAGACAAGGCATAAAAACACAGTGAATAACGAATCAAAATTAGCATGGCTATGTACAGGGAGTATCAGTACCGGGTCGATGTGCAGGGGTACGAGGTAATTGAGGTTGCTATGTACTGTATATACAGTGCCTTGCGAAAGTATTAGGCCCCCTTGAACTTTGCGACCTTTTGCCACATTTCAGGCTTCAAACATAAAGATATAAAACTGTATTTTTTTGTGAAGAATCAACAACAAGTGGGACACAATCATGAAGTGGAACGACATTTATTGGATATTTCAAACTTTTTTAACACATCAAAAACTGGGCGTGCAAAATTATTCAGCCCCCTTAAGTTAATACTTTGTAGCGCCACCTTTTGCTGCGATTACAGCTGTAAGTCCCTTGGGGTATGTCTATCAGTTTTGCACATCGAGAGACTGACATTTTTTCCCATTCCTTCTTGCAAAACAGCTCGAGCTCAGTGAGGTTGGATGGAGAGCATTTGTGAACAGCAGTTTTCAGTTCCTTCCACAGATTCTCGATTGGATTCAGGTCTGGACTTTGACTTGGCCATTCTAACACCTGGATATGTTTATTTTTGAACATTCCATTGTAGATTTTGCTTTATGTTTTGGATCATTGTCTTGTTGGAAGACAAATCTCCGTCCCAGTCTCAGATCTGGTTTTCTTCCAGAATGGTCCTGTATTTGGCTCCATCCATCTTCCCAACAATTTTAACCATCTTCCATGTCCCTGCTGAAGAAAAGCAGGCCCAAACCATGATGCTGCCACCACCATGTTTGACAGTGGGGATGGTGTGTTCAGGGTGATGAGCTGTGTTGCTTTTACGCCAAACATAACGTTTTGCATTGTTGCCAAAAGTTCAATTTTGGTTTCATCTGACCAGAGCACCTTCTTCCACATGTTTGGTGTGTCTCCCAGGTGGCTTGTGGCAAACTTTAAACAACACTTTTTATGGATATCTTTAAGAAATGGCTTTCTTCTTGCCACTCTTCCATAAAGGCCAGATTTGTGCAATATACGACTGATTGTTGTCCTATGGACAGAGTCTCCCACCTCAGCTGTAGATCTCTGCAGTTCATCCAGAGTGATCATGGGCCTCTTGGCTGCATCTCTGATCAGTCTTCTCCTTGTATGAGCTGAAAGTTTAGAGGGAGGGCCAGGTCTTGGTAGATTTGCAGTGGTCTGATACTCCTTCCATTTCAATATTATCGCTTGCACAGTGCTCCTTGGGATGTTTAAAGCTTGGGAAATCTTTTTGTATCCAAATCCGGCTTTAAACTTCTTCACAACAGTATCTCGGACCTGCCTGGTGTGTTCCTTGTTCTTCATGATGCGCTCTGCGCTTTTAACGAGTGAGTGAGTGAGTGAGTGAGTGGGTAGGTAGGGCTGTGGCGGTCATGAAATTCTGTCAGTCGGTTATTGTCATGCAAATGACTGCCAGTCTCACAGTAATTGACCGTTAATTAACATAAATATGTTTAGCATCTCCAGGCGTCCACGCATGCTGATGCACGCCTTTGGAACATCTACATTAAAACAAGTCGAACAAATCCATTTCAGATACATCATCACAATAAATCCATTATTTTGGTCAGGTCTAAAGAAACATTATGATGTGAAGAAAATGTATGTCAGAAGAACAGAATAGGAGTCTAGTTCATTTAGCAGACAAATTTATTTTTTATAAGTCCCGTGCAATTATTGTATATGTTTTTATTGTAAGAATAATATAATTGAACATAGCTGAATAAAATAAAGGATATTTTTCCCATTCCAGAGCGAGTGCGCATTTGATGTGGCTATGCTGAGCGTAAAAGTGTCATTTGAAACAAATCCTATATGCTAGATGTAAGAGTTATTTGACACATTTAGTTGTGAATGATACAAACCTTAGAATGTCGTAGAAATCAAAACATACACAGAGTGCACAAAAACATTTAGAACACCTTCCTAATATTGACTTGTCGGGGCATGCACTCAGGGTGTCGAAAGAGTTCCACAGGGATGCTGGCCCATGTTGACTCCAATGCTTCCCACAGTTTCGTCAAGTTGGTTGGCTGCACTGATACACTCAAGCATTAAAAAAAACTCAGCAGCGTTGCTGGTAGAAATGATGTAAGACGGAGTTCAGCTTTCCTGCATTAAAATGCCTTGGGTGGCTCTGTATTCTTTCCCTACTGATTACAGTGGGGCTTGCCTAACCAATCAGATTCTAGATCTCCTGACCTTGAGCTTGTCAGTGGCTGACTAGCTAGCAGTCAAAGGTGTTCTATGGTTCTACTAGCTAGCAGACAAAGGGGGTTCTACGTTATTTGGTTCTACTCACCACGTTGAAGTCCAGGTTCTTCTCCACCCACTCTGTGGCCATCTCAAAGTCCTCATACATCTCCATGACGTATAGGGTGTCCAGGGCATCCACGATGGTGGCTCCCTTTATGCTCCCTGGGAAGGCAAACAAAACAAAGCCTTGAGGACTCATATCCTATTTTCCTCCCATAGCAACATATTGTATTGGTAGAAAAACAGCACAGTCAGAGTCAGGTTTCTACCATTAAGACCAGAGGAGGTTAAAATCTCCAGGGCAGCTGGGAGTTCTAAGTGTGCTGTTTTATTCAAAGAGCGGGGCATATCTCCTGCTGCGGTGGAATATTGCTTCAGGCAACTTCCATTTATCTCAGTGTGAGACGTCATGCATATGAACAAATACAAATATGACAGAGCACCTTTGGCTATACTGTCAGGTTTTTACCTGGTTGAAGAGGATGTGGCAGAGAAAGTCAGAACAGAGGAGTGAGCATATTAGCGTGAGTCTTTTCACGGTGGGCTGATGCTTCCGAAAGGCTCTTGGCCACAAGACCTTACCTATCAGATGACATTATACCGAGCCTCCTGAGTGGCGCAGCGGCCTAAGGCACATCATTGCAGTGCTAGAGGCATCACTACAGACCCAGATTTGATCCTAGGCTATGTCGCAGCCGGGAGAACCAAAGGGAGACCTATGAGGCGGTGCATAATTGGCTCACCATCGTCCGGGTTAGGAGAGGGTTTGGCCGGCCGGGATGTCCTTGTCCCATCGCGCTCTAGTGACTCCTTGTGGCGGGTTGGACACATGCACGCTGACTTGTGTCACCAGTTGTACGGGGTTTCCTCCAACACATTAGTGCAGCTGGCTTCTGGGTTAAGCGGGCGGGTGTTAAGAAGCTCGGTTTGGCAGGTCATGTTCCGGAGGACGCATGATTCGACCTTTGCCTCACCCAAGCCCGTCGGGGAGTTGAGACAAGATCGTAATGAGATCACAATTGGATATCACAAAATTGGGGAGAAAAAGTGGGTAAAATACAAAAAATAAAAAGATGACATTATACCCCGTTGACAGAGTACCGTGTCCATAAGTCTGGTCCTGTGCAGCTAAAAACACCCTCTTCCGCGTCATTAAGATAAGAGCAACAAGATTAATGAAATTACTGAGCTATAGAGAAATGTAGCCTAGACGCAATTTATTCTCCAGTGAAGATTCGACTTGCTCGGTTTACCAAAGCGCTTAGGAGAACCCAGCCCCTGCCAACTCTCCACACTCGCTTGGAGGGCCGATATTTCTCCTCCTTTACGTCACACTTTCAAAAGGAGGAGAGGATGAAAGGAAAGGCACCAGCCAGGCAGGCAGTCAAAGAGGAAAGGCACCAGCCAGGCAGGCAGTCAAAGAGGAAAGGCACCAGCCAGGCAGGCAGTCAAAGAGGAAAGGCACCAGCCAGGCAGGCAGTCAAAGAGGAAAGGCACCAGCCAGGCAGGCAGTCAAAGAGGAAAGGCACCAGCCAGGCAGGCAGTCAAAGAGGAAAGGCACCAGCCAGGCAGGCAGTCAAAGAGGAAAGGCACCAGCCAGGCAGGCAGTCAAAGAGGAAAGGCACCAGCCAGGCAGGCAGTCAAAGAGACAAACACTTAGCAAAGCTTTTAGTCCGCAGCATTATCGAAAATAAACTCAATAACACGACTAAAGCACTTTCCCATTCACTTACACCTATATGGCTTTCTTCAAATGAAAAAAAAAGATAATGTCGTGGTAACTGAAGGTGTTTTTATTTCCTTAAAAGGGTAGGATTACAGCTAAAAGCTTTAATGTAGATTGAACACCCCCAAAACTTAACAATGGGTGCTGTAGGCCTGCCTGCGCCTGTCTGTCAACGAATGTTAATGTGGGACACAAAAAGGAAGAGTAGCAAGGGTCACTGCAGGCTTGACTAAACACGTTTCCACTGGCCATCCTTTTGTCACCTGGCATCCTTTTCCCTTTCCTGTTTTTCATTAATCCCTCACTCCATTTGGACTCTGTGAGAGAGATGAGGGAATGACATTTTGTGCCTGCCATCCATTGTCTGCTTCCTTCCTGCTCCGTGGCTAGAGTGCGTGCCTGCTTCCCCCATTATAAAATACAGTGGCAAAGAGAAGTGGAGAGGGGGCATCCTCATCCCATTACTGGGACAAGCCAGAGCATGATGTGTGAAAAGGTGTTGTGTTTTGGCGAATGTTTTCACGTGCGTTTGTGTGTGCATGTACCTCAAATGTACAGCAAGCCATGGAGTGACTTGAATTCTAAGAAGCAGAACACAGAATATCAAAGCCAGATTTCTCTGATCTATCAAACACAGTCTTCTCACTCTAAGCTTCCAATTAAAATGAAGTTCTATGACATGTCATGAAGCAGCCTTTATTCTTATAATAAAGGGCTCTTGAGATATTTGTCAATTTTGAATGTAAGATGATAGATTTGAGTAAATGAAAAACATGTGAAGGCTTTTGAAAAAAATAAGGATGACCTGGATATTCTTATAGAGAATCCCAGTTGGTCATTTTAAAACGTTTGATGGAAGAACACTTTCCCAAGTTTCCATTTAGAAATCCTGAATTGACACAAGGAGGACATCACTTAACATTTCTTTGAGGAAATCAATTAAAGGGATACTTTGGGATTTTGGCAATGTTGCCCTTGATCTACATCCTCAGAGTCAGATGAACTCATGGACACCATTTTTTTATGTCAGCGCAATGACTGGAAGTAACTACTAGCATGCTAGCAGTACCTATAGACTTCCACTCATTGTGCTAACACTAGTTAGCATTGGCTCACAAAACTACCTCTAACATCCTTCATACTGGACACAGAGACAAATGGTATCCACGAGTTCCTCTGACTCTGGGGAAGTAGACAAAGGGCACCATTGCCAAAATCCCAAAGTATCCCTTTAAGTCCAGGGCCGGCCCATGAACAGGCTACATACATTTCCCCAGTGCATAAGAGCCTGGTGATGGATGTGTGAGCAACATTCATGGGACGGCAGCTCTTGTGTCTAAGAGCTTTAATTTATCCCCTGTTCTCGCTCACTCGCTCGCTCTTCATATCTCATACTTTAGAAAGGAGCTCCTCTTTGGAGCAGAGACTCTTGAGCATTTCATTGACTGATGACACTCGCTAATAGAGTTCTCACATCATTAGCAGGGAACGGCACAAATGGTGGAAAATTGAATCTCATGGGGCTGAGAGCCTTCGAGGCGTTGTCAGACGATGCATTGTTTGGACAAAAACAACCTTCACGTAAAAGTGGGCTGAGAATATCAAACCCATACACACAGTGACATCGTTCATTGTTCTGAGGGAGGACGTCGTCACCACCTCATTGAGGCCTATTTTAGAAAACATCAGAACCTGGGGCAACTTGGTTTATTATGTAAATATGCCTGTGGCAACTAGCCCAAATGTCTAGTCAAACCTGCTCTGCAGCTATGTGACACATTTGGTTATTCATCTTGGGGAGGACATGGTGGTTTCCTTAATACAGAAATAGGTAGTTGGAGAGTAAACCATTGGAAGTTTGTTGTGACAGCGAAGGTAGGCCAACATATGTTAGAGTTGTTAGATTAGATAATCATGTAGTGAGCTTTAAAGCAGTTATATAGTGTAACTTTATATTTTGGTTATCTCCTTTGTCTTTCAGGTACCCACAATACAAACATAAACCATTCAAAGGAAGTTAGAGAAATCTAGATCAAAAGGTGGAATTATACCATTTGGGTGAAAGTGAAAAGGCAACATTGTTCAATAGCAAAACAGTACTACAGTGCAATTGAAAATATCCAGACTCCTTTAATTTAACATTAAAGCCTTAATTTAAAATGGAAACAATTGTTTTTCCCCTCATCAATCGAAAACAAAATACCCCATAACGACAACAGGTTTTTAGAGCAGGTTTTCATCAAGGATCTGTCTGTACTTTGCTCTGTTCATCTTTCCCTTGATCCTGACTAGTCTCCCAGTCCCTGCCGCTGAAAATCATCCCCAAAGCATGATGCTGCCACCACCATTCTTCACCTTAGTGATGGTGCCAAGTTTCATCAAACCAAAGAATCTTGTTTCTCATGGTCACAGTCGTTTAGGTGCCTTTTGGAAAACTTCAAGTGGGCTGTCATGTGCCTTTTACTGCAGAGTGGCTTCCGTCTGGCCACTCTAGCATAAAGGCCTGATTGGTGGAGTGTTGTAGAGATGGTTGTCCTTCTGCAAGGTTCTCCCATCTCCACAGAGGAACTCTGGAACTCTGTCAGAGTGACAATCAGGTTCTTGGTCAACTCCCTGACCAAGGCCCTTCCCCCCCGATTGCTCATGTTGGCCGGGTGACTAGGAGTTTTGGTGATTCCAAACATCTTCCATTTAATAATGGAGGCCACTGTGTTCTTCGGGACCTTCAATGCTGGCATCCTTCCCCAGATCTGTGCCTTGACACAATCCTGTCGCGGTGCTCTACGGACAATTCCTTCGACCTCATGAGTTGGACTCCAAGTTTTAGAAACATCTCAAGGATGATCAATGAAAACAGGATGCACCTGAGCTCAATTTTGAGTCTCAAGGCAAAGGGACTCAAAATTGAGGGAAAATGTATTTTTTATACATTTGCTAACATTTCTAAAAAAAAAACTGTTTTCACTTTGTCATTATGTGGTATTGTGTGTATATTGATGAGATTTTAAAAAATAAGAAGATTTAATACATTTTAGAATAAGGCTGTAACGTTACACAACTTGGAAAGGGGAAGGGGTCAATGCACTGTGTCCAAAATCCAATCAGAAAAGTGAATAAATAAATAGTAAGACATAGCCGATTTGCATCTCAAAAATATGAGCTTGTTTGGTTTCTTCAGGCATGGGAGCCGGAAAGATGGAATAGTAAGAAATCAGAGGGAGGGGGTGTGTGTGTGGGTAAACTGAGACTGAGTATCAGGGGCCTGGGTATGAGGTGTGGACAGAGTAGGTCATAAATCAGTGTGTAAGGAGACGTAGTGCTCCAGTGGTCTAACGAAGGTTGTGGTTGTGACAAGGGGGTCTGATGCAGGGCCATGCAGATCCGCAGATCCCACCTCAGTGGGTGATGGATTCCCTCTCTGCTACAACCCCTGTATACCCCTCCCAGTTCCAGCATCATCTAGCTCCATCAGCCCAGTGACTGAGGGGACCACACACACACCACACTGCAGGGTTAGCCCAGGGGAGGCCCAGGCTAAATTACACCATCCATTCCAAATATGGAGATGGAACACCTAATGCGCACATCATCCCAATTACACCATACAATGAAACATCCATGACTTCATCCCTGGAAAAGATAAACAGTTGAGTTTGATATTATTTAAAAGCTTACAAACAGTGTTGTCAAACTATGATTATTATTTTTTTATGTAATTTTTTAACCTTTAACGTAAATGATTTAAAGCCGTTTAAACGCCAGGGTTTTTTCATATTTGAATATGTTGTAACTGTAAATATGTTGTAATATGTAACTTAGACCGTATTTCACATCGAGGTTTTTGTACTGTGCCCGACCCGACGTCGGTTGAGACACAACATGCTCTTGAAGAGGGTGGGTGTCATTTCAATCATGGAAACAGAATCCATAGAATGGACCTATCCATTCAGATCACTCAAATTTAGCTGGTACATCATTGAAATTTGACATTTTTACTTCTAATTGCTATCACAATGACGACCAATGTCAACTTAAATGGTCATGTTTATTCTATTATCTATATTTCTATGAGATTTTCTATGGAGTATGGACAGTATAATTTAAAATAGATATTCCCATTCAAGTCAATAGTCTCTGAAGTGTGGATCTACAACCATTTTTGTGGTATCATTTGAACGTTTCAATTAAAACATTATTTATTTGTTTTTTTTTACACATTTATCAGCCAAAATCCCTGTATTCAATAGCAAGTTGAGTTTCAACCGATGGCGTGCACCACACAAAAACCTTATATGATGTAAAATAGGGTTTAAGCTACATTTGACATATTGGTAGAATCTTTTTTAATTCCACACAAATTACTGAAATGACAGGCTAAGAATGGACAGAGCTAGGCCTATTTGTTCATCTTATATCTCCAAAGCCAAATCAGTGTGTCTTGCTGGCAACACAACTTCCCCTGTTTGCAAATTAGGGCTGTCCAGACAACAAAACAAATCTTGGTAGGCTGAAAGTCGTCTGTTCTTTCAACCCATCGATTGGTTGTGTATTTTTTCATATATATAGAATAGGGTTGAATATTTTCCCGTTATTTTACAAATGTTCCATCTGGAGAATACATCTATTTTCTCCCAGGTAATCCAGTATTTCCCACCAAAACCAGAAGTGTCATTCAAAAGCATTATAAAGTACATAAATAGACCGGTCTGGATTTGATTAGAGCTTTGATGGAAAACTCAAGCCTGATGCTGCTTGAGCCTGGTGAGCCATACATTAAATACAGTTTATAAGCCATACATTAAAAGACATTTAATGAGCCCAATCCCAAAAAAGCCCAAATGATTGTGCCCTTATCTAATACATATTTGATATAGGCTACTGCATATTATGTACGACAGAAAAACATAAAAGCCCATAGATGTAGCTAGCTTGGGTAAATAAATTAAACTAGCTCCAGTAGGCTAATCTTTGGAGTGTGAACTGTATTACTGTACTGTATATTGTATATACTTTATGGACTAGAATTATGCACATCGTTCAAACCATGATCAAGCAGAAGAGAACATGTGATTCTGGTGAAGCACATGCAGCCTACAACATTACAAGTATAGGCTAGCGAATTTGATTTTAATTTTGAAATATATTTCTATAATTAGAAGGCTGGCGTATATATACACCTTTCATAATATTTCCCCTACCTCCTCCTCTTTCTATTGTTGCTTCATTCCTTCCTCGCTTTCAGCTGTTAAATGAAATACGTGCCGTTGTCCTCATCTTCATCATTCTAAATGACATCCTTGAATAATATAGGACTAGAATTAAATACACAAGTCTTTCACTTCTCTTCACGAAGATTGAATGGTTATGGGTCTGAAAATCTCAATAACCGGGTTCCCGTCATTCAACCCTAATATAGACAAACCCTATATGTGTTTTAATAAAATGACCTATACATGCATTGAGCTTGTTTGATGCTTTAAGCTCACGGTTTGATGAAATCAGACAAATGAGCCAAGAGGGAGCAAGACATCAACTTAACCTGTCCCAACCATCCTTCTCCTGCTCCTACTAGCTTTCCTAGATTCTGCCGCTACTCTCCTGAAGTTGCCGGTAATAGGCTACATGAGGAGTCAGCAAACTTTCTCATGTGGAATGCCAATTTATCTTACCATTTCTAAAGATCTGCGTGCCAGTTATGGTTTTCATATGCACATTTTTGTGGAACAATTGAATTTATAATAACGCCTTCGTATGTCAAAATCATTGTTATGTGGTTAATCAAAACTCTATCCAAAACTAAATGAAAATTATACAAACTTAAAAAGTAACTTCTATTGCCATCTATGTAAACATAGCCTATAATCACAACAAATAAAAACATTGCAGCCAGCAGGTAGAAAATATCCTGATAAAAACAAATATCCTATAAACCACATTGGCAACGCATGGCCTGTCTGCAGCAATCTTGAAACATTGTTTCAACTTGGGTCCGGCCTCCTTGCAATATTGTATGAAATATTCTGGGCCCTCAGAGATTCCTGTGCCAGTGAGCTCCAGACAGTCACAGCTGTAGACTATTTGGGTAAAGGATACGAAGTAAATCAGGTATGCCTATTTTATTATGTTTCCACTGGATCGGAGCATGACATTTTTCCCTTCCAAACTGAGTGGTTATTGAAAGGGAGAGAGCTGGAAAGATTTTTCAAATACACTGAGGAAATATTGTAAAAAAAAAGACTTGATATTTGCTTGCTATGAGGTGAAGAAAGCATTACTTTGAGAAGCTCTGCAGGTCATTAGTGGTGGTGCATTAAGCCATCAGAAACACTATCAGCTCCCCAAAATTGGTACATTTATATGCCTACATTTTCACGCAGGCTAGGTAGCCTATAGGCCTTCTTCTATGCGTAATCAGGTGCGCGTCCTTACTCATGCGCTCCAAAACAAAAGACAATTACTAAATTGACAAAACTCGCAAATGGAATGAAATAAATCAACATTTGTTTCCCCACAAGTGTAGCATAGATTGTGCGCTCTGCAAATAACGTGTCCACTTCGACAATGAGAACGGTAAAAGGCAGGAATAATAATGTGTTGAATTAATTCATACACATTACCGTAATCAAACAAACATTGTAGATTAGACATTTTTGGAATTAACGGTAAATGTACTACTGCTGATATGTAATGGGGAATTGATAGACACTAACAATGTCAAATGCAAACAATTCGCACAATGAAGTTATGAAAACAATGAATGTGCACAAATAATTGGAGTTAGCCCCATTGCAAATGTTTTTTTTATCTGAGACGTCATTAGGAATCTGAGTATGGTACTTTCAAAAGTTAGGCCTACATTACCACCCCGACAGAATAGGCCTACCAACACAGACAAATGTAAGCTGGCTACTCTGCTTCTGTGGCTTAACCCAACGAGAGAAGGTCACAAGTGTTTCCCTAAAAGCTGTCTTGGGTTTAAATATCTTCTATTGTACAGAAAGTGAATAGCTTAATCAATTGATAGTGACAGAATTAGATTACTTCCCAAGCAAGATTACTTATCAGCCTCTGAATATCGTAGAAATGAAACAATAACATCACGTACGCATCGACGTCACGTCTTTCCCAGAGGTTATATTTATATAATCGGATCGTTTTAAGTCTTAAGCCAACAATGGGTATGCCTGTGTTTAATGTGTTTATGTTTTTTATAAAAAGGTAAGCCTATAGCATAACCCCTCAATTTGAGTCTTGGTTTTAACTCAACAGCCCTTCACTGACATGGAGGTAGGATATTTAAAGAGTGCATGGTGGAGGAATTGGCAGACAAATCTATAGATATAGCAGCCTATAGCCTAATTGTGTCTGTTAAACAGGTAGGCATACCTCTTATTTCTTCAATAGGAAGAAATAGGCTCCAACACAAAGCCCTCTTATTGTTAGTAAAGTCTCATTAAAATGAATTATGCCAACTCAAATCTGTCTACTTTCAGCTGTCGTTTTCCAATTGATTCTGCTGTGGCTGCTGCTTAAAGTTTCAGCACCACAATGTAAGTTACTCGAAACAAATATAATCTAATTTTATTGTTCACATACACGTGTTTAGCAGATGTTATTGCGGATGTAGCAAAATGCTTCTAGTTCCAACAGTGCAGCAATATCTAACAAGTAAATTCTAACAATTTCACAACATATACCCAATACACACAAATCTAAGTAAAGGAATGGAGTTAAGAATATATAAATATGTGGACGAGCAATCTCAGAGCGGCATAGAATAATATACAGTAGTATAGTATAGAATGCAGTACATACATAGATCAATTACTCCGATAAATACATCATGGGTAAGAAACATTGTTTTTATTAAAATCAAGTATAGTAATAGCAAACTCTCCTTCTCAAACTGAACATGGGCAAGTCTGCATGCAAGATATAGAATTTGGGGGAATAGGCCTTATCAAAAGAAATTGGGGGAAGAATTCATTTGACTCTAATCCTGAACTGCCTCTGTAAGCCTACACAGCACAGGTCAGGTAACACAAATAAGTTTTGATCAGCACGAACAGAGCAGGCCAGGACTCAGGGTTGAAATATCCATTGCCGTTTGTAATGCAGCTTAGTTTTATTTACACCATCCCCAGCAGCGCAAGAGATTCAGAAAGGAAGACCATTTTCTTCGAAAAATGACTTTACTCTGTGCTTCTGTAGCCTATAGCCTATGAATCAATTGTTTGAGATCACACTAAATAGCCTATACTTGACAGTGTGCTCAGCAGCGATGAGGGGTGGCATCGGGCACACATCGAGATCTAGCCTAATAAGCAACTAATTCTAAAACACAGAGAAATATTGAACTTTCATCAGTTAAAAATTACATGACCCACCCCTGACCTAGATTGAACAAATACTAAACCCTCTAATTATCACTTAATCACATATAGTCGGCCGGTTGCGGATGGGTTATTAGCAATTGTGGGTGGGTGAGCAAACAGCTGACCCGTGCTCCACTAGTGGACACCGAGGAACTTGAAGCTCTCGACCCACTCCACTAGAGCCCTTTCGATATGGACGGGGGCGTGCTTGGCCCTTTGTTTCCTGTAGTCTACGACCAGCTCCATTGTCTTGCTGACGTTGAGGGAGAGGTTGTTGACCTGGCACCATGCTGCCAGGTCACTGACCTCCTCCCTATAGGCTGTCTCATTGGGATCATTCTGTTAATCCCGAGTAAAGATGTCACAACAAAATGACTACATTAGAGCAGGGGTCTCCAACAGGTCAATAGAGAGCTACCAGTAGCCCGCAGCCGACATATGAGTAGCTCGCCAAAGCAATTCTGAAAGTACATGCAATTTTCAAGTACTGTACTCCACTGTAAATTGACATAAACAAGACATTGCACTCCTGGTTAGTCACTATTAGCTTAAAAAGCCAAATCGAACACAATATCTGCCAATTAATTTGCAGGAATATTGCCCCCGTCTGTCTGTGTGGTGTGTAGCCAGTTGATGTGATAACCGTCTTGTCGGTTGACAAATACATTCCCCGAAACCTTCTCAATTAAATGTTAACTGTAAAGCAGGCTTACCTGACAGAAGTATATCATGAGAAAGTATATCGTTTAAATCTATTATTTGCACTCTTTGTCATGAAATGACCAGCACAGAACCATCGCTAGACCGGCATATTCCTCACTCGCTAGATGAACAATTAAAGGGGATTTACACTCTAATCTAAATGTATTCATTTTCTTCCAGACCTACATAACAAGGACTCAGAACATCAGATTTCGTTGTTTCTCTATGAACATTTGTAATTTTGAGAGTGAAAATCTAAGAAATTCTAGAACCGAGAAAGCATAATTTAGGAAAATATAAAACAGAACTGAAAAATCACAGATTTTATATGGCCCCCTTAGTTATTTATTAACCCTTATTTTACCAGGTATACTGACAGAAAACAGTGCACTTCTCTTGTACACTAAGGACCCAGGGAAGAGTTGCAAGGGAGAGAAGAATATGCCTATTTGAGCGCTAGGAAAAGAAGGACGGATACCCCTGCATTGCCTGCCTGAAAGCCGCAGGTCAGGTTCAGCTTGGATGAAACTTTACTGCTTAACACTGGGTTGGACTGATGAATGTTATCTTTCAAAAGACTTTGGTTAAAAAAAGTAGCCTGAAGTGATAGGATTGTGTTTGAAGACGGCCTATGTGTAATATGGAGCCCATCTCCAGGGCAGAGCTAGGCCAATGTGACAAATGATAGCCCATTTCAGCTTGGAGGGCTAGCTGCCATGAGCAGAGAACAACATTCAATAAGCAAGTCAACCTTCAAACCCATTTGGCATGAAAATGTAATTGGCAATGTCACTGTAGTGGCCCAGTCAAGTGTGTTTATTTTAGTCAGATGCAAGCTGGCTTACGCCTGCAAAACATTTCCAGGTCAATGTGCATACAAGGCTTCACATTGCCCCCAGTGAAAGCAATGCCTTGTGTTGTCAATCTCTTGTGTCATTTTCCATTTTACACCATGTCACATTCTGCAATTGTGTTGAAGTGGGCCTTTAGATGCACACAAGGTTACGGTAGGCAATACAAGTGGCCTTATCCATAATTCACACAGCAATGTGCTGCAGTAAGAGGCGTCTCTTTACAGCCACTGACTCAGAGTGCCTTTTCACTAGTGCTGTGAATTGCCAGTGACCTCACGATACTTTGGTGCCGACTATATGTATTGCGATTCTCACTATTCTATATGTATTCCGATTCGATACTGTGATTTTATTGCGATTCGATGTTCCACACATATTACTCACTATATATGCCTGCTGCAGAGGGACAAGACAGAGTCATGAGAAAACACGTTTTGATCAGACATGGAAATAAAAGTCCCGAAGAAGATGGAGAATAAGGAAAAATAGTGGCATTTTGGTGCAGGTACAGCAAAATAACGCAAAAAAAATATTTCTGATGATGTATAGTCAAAACGATACCTCGTCAAAAATAATATTCCCATATGTAACTGCATCGATGTTTTCCCCCATCACATAGTGGGAATGAGGCGCTGGTGGATGTGATACAGAGAAAGGTAGGGTACCACCGGAGGTGCGACGGGTATTCCGGCTCTCACTCACACACACCGGAGATGAGAGGTGTACTCCGGCTCTCACTCACTCGCACACACCGGAGGTGCGAGGGGTACTCCGGCTCTCACTCGCACACACCGGCTCACACCACGGGGGTACTCCGGGCTCACACCACAGGGGTACTCCGGGCTCACACCACGGGGGTACTCCGGGCTCACACCACGGGGGTACTCCGGGCTCACACCACGGGGTACTCCGGGCTCACACCACGGGGTACTCCGGGCTCACACCACGGAGGTACTCCGGGCTCACACCACGGAGGTACTCCGGCTCACACCACGGAGGTACGAGGGTACTCCGGCTCACACCACGGAGGTACGAGGGTACTCCGGCTCACACCACGGAGGTACGAGGGTACTCCGGCTCACACCACGGAGGTACGAGGGTACTCCGGCTCACACCACGGAGGTACGAGGGTACTCCGGCCCACACCACGGAGGTACGAGGGTACTCCGGCCCACACCACGGAGGTACGAGGGTACTCCGGCCCACACCACGGAGGTACGAGGGTACTCCGGCCCACACCACGGAGGTACGAGGGTACTCCAGCTCACACCGGAGGTACGAGGGTACTCCAGCTCACACCGGAGGGCCCTGAGTCTGTCGGTCTGCTTCCAACAGAGACCAGACATCTGAAAGAACAACACTGACACTGAGGAGTGTTTATCTCTAGCGATGCAAAGAAATGTGATGTGCTTTGAGCATTTGGAGAAAAGCTTTAATCTTGTGAATCCAACTCATCATCGTCATTATCGTCCTCATCATTAACTCTACATATGACAGTATATGGGAAAGGATAAAATATGGCAGTACGATCGGGCATAATCCAGAGGAATTGGAAAGGATCTGTTATCCTCTTAGTGTAGCTCCACATCATAATCACACTGGAGCTCTGATCATCCAGATTAATGCAGAGACTTGTTCCTGCTATGTCGCCATTTATCTTTTCCTCCCCTTGTTCTCCCTCCTTCCTGCTTGCGGCTTCCTCTCACTGCAGCCTTTTTCTTCAGGACACGAGCACAGCTTCCAACGGAGGAGATTACGCTGGTGATTACAGCTGAAGCAGAAAGCCTTGTTCCGCTCAGCGAGAAGCTGCTGGTAAGCACATCTCAGAGCAGCCAGGCAGAGGGCAGACGAGGGTCCTCTGCTGGGAGACGAGGAGGACAATAGGGCCCTCCAGTCTCATCAGAAAGGCCCTGCAGAAAGCCCATAGGTGTCAGCATGCAACTTGGCAAATGCTCCAGGGACTGTGAGTGTATATGTGACTGTCTTCGTCATGCCATCCCTAAGAGCAGAACACAAAGCTAATGAATAGTCATGGCAAAACAAGCTTGCTGAGCAATGCTGGCTGAGAAGCAAAGCCTTTTCTGTGCAGTGCCTAATGGATCGGTTTGTAAGCCGTAGCAACTCATTCGTCAGCTCCGAGAAAATGAGCAGATCAGAGAAAACAATCAGACTGACAAACATTGAGATGGTGTTAGCTCTAATTCATGAACAATCCTTTCACACAGTTATGCTCACTTCATCAAACACGCCTCTGGCTCAAAGACAAACAGAAAGAAAACACTCTCGCATCTAGATGCAATCACTGCCTCTTGTTCCATCATTTGCAAAGACTTAGGCCTATTTCTTGAATTTCCAGAGCTCTATTGGGAGCAGACACTTAATCACCACCAAGCCACACACGGGAGTCCCTGCCGAAACGATAACGCTCACACACTCACGACACGGCGCTCCACTTGATTCTGTTGGGTAATTAATGCGAGCACAGCCTCAGATCTGGACGGTGTGTCACGGTTCGGTAGCCATAGTGGTAAATTAGCTCACAGGGGTACAGAGCTGAAGTGCACTCTCCTAAGGCTTGCTTGGCTCCACTATTCTTCTCTTTTCAGAGGCCTGATCAATGTTTTACTTTCAGCAACTCAGAACCTGGAAGATAGCGTAACATCATAATCCGCTAGGGGTGAGGTTGACTTCTTTGAACTCCCCCATCAAACCCGGCAGAATAAAAATAGACAGAGAATATTTTTCTTCTCCCCAATGGTATTTCTATTGCAATTGATGTTAATTGATGGAGGATTGTCCATACATACTGTATCTCTGTGGGTTAATTAGGCATGGCACTGCTGTGGCAGAGGCTTCTCTGCTCACACCAGGGCTTGCTACTACTGTGCTTTAAAACAAGACTCAAAACATAGAAAATAATGAGTATGTCAGGAGTCTTATAGTGTTGATCAAACCACCGAGGTATCGATGCTTTTGGCCCTATGACTGCTAGTGTATTGCGTCTGGTCTCTGGTTCAGGGCATTGAGACTTCTTAATCCTAAAAACAGCGTCGGTCACTGCTGAACCCCTGGACTTACCTGCAAGACTGGTATTTTATTTGCATTGTGAGATGACAGCTTTGATACACACTATGAGAGCCAGCAGCACACAAACTTGCCTACTGACAAGTGATATGCATGTCGCGAACGAGTCCTTTTTGAACGACTCTTTTTACTGACTCGTGAGTAATGATTTGTTTTCTCAAGTGAATAGTTCATTATAGTCATTTGACCGGCTGGCCACAATGAATTTTACAGCAGGATTAATATGCTCTCCTCCGGCTCGCTCCGACCACCAACTGTCTGTCATCTGCGCGCAGACAAATAGATCAGGCTGTAGGCAGCATATAAAGAAGAAAAAGACATGTTTAGAACTGATAATTGATCACATGGTGCAAGAATGAATGCAATTCATTGATTATTGAATGTAATCAACTGACACAGCTTTGTAGAACCAAAACATACACACCCTGCCTCTGCTCAACACTCAAACTCCAGAATGAATCGTTTGGGGGGGATTGCTGGAGTTTGAAGGATATTGTGCTAATCTCCCACGAGGCAGTCAAGCAATTGCATTCTGCCAAGAACCATCCCAATCTAGTCCAACTGTGGCTGCAACTAGACCTCTTCCAGAGCCATCAATAAATATTCATATTTTTATACCTAGTATGGATGCAACGATTCACTGATATGCTTCAGTCCCGATTCAAATGTTTAAAGATACAAGTGCATCGGTTCACAGACCTGAAACCAACCCAAATGTAGCATGCATCGGTCAGAAAAATCGATTCAGACGTTACAGTTGACAAAAATGTTGCTCATATTACATTCTATGTTCCAAAGATGCTTCCTCTCTTTTAGTGTTGAACTGCATGTAACTGTGATGACATTCATTGATCTACAAGTCATTTTGCATGCCAAACAACTCCAGTCAATATCAGTAGCCTAGTCAAACTACGCACTGTGCGCTGACCAATGCGAGGTAGTGTTTTTGTAAAAACACTCTGTAAAAACTTCCAAACAGGGGCGTCCCGAGTGGCACAGTGGTCTAAGGCACTGCATCACCGTGCTAGTTGTGCCACTAGAGATTCTGGGTTCAAGCCCAGGCTCTGGGGCGGCGCACAATTGGTCTAGTGTTGTACGGGTTAGGGGAGAATTTGGACGACAGGGATGTTCTTATCCCATTGCGCACTAGCAACTCCTGTGGTGGGCCGGGCGCAATGCACACTGACACAGTTGCTGGCTTCTGGGGGCATTGTGTCAAGAAGGAGTGCGGCTTGGCTGGGTTTCGGAGGACGCCCGGCTATCGACCTTTGCCTCTCCCGAGTCAGTACGCGAGTTGCCGTGATGGGACAAGACTAACTACCAATTGGGGAGAAAAAGAGGTACAACATTTTTTACTAAAAATAAAATAAAGACTTCGAAAACAATCAAAACCATTCAGTGGGGATGAAATTCAATGTTGTGCTATATATATATATATATTAGTGTTTGAGGAACAGACGCCTCACAAGTCCTCAACTGGCAGCTTCATTAAATAGTCCGCAAAACACCAGTCTCAATATCAACAGTGAAGAGGCGACTCCGGGATGCTGGCCTTCTAGGCAGTTCCTCTGTCCAGTGCCTGTGTTCTTTTCCCATCTTAATCTTTTCTTTTTATTGGCCAGTCTGAGATATGGCTTTTTCTTTGCAACTCTGCCTAGAAGGCCAGCATCCTGGAGTCGCCTCTTCACTGTTGATGTTGAGACTGAAGCTGCCAGTTGAGGACTTGTGAGGCGTCTGTCTCTCAAACTAGACACTAATGTACTTGTCATCTTGTTCAGTTGTGCACCGGGGCCTCCCACCCCTCTTTCTATTCTGGTTAGGGCCAGTTTGCGCTGTTCTGTGAAGGGAGTAATACACAGCGCTGTACGGGATCTTCAGTTTCTTGGCAATTTCTCGCATGGAATAGCCTTCATTTCTCAGAACAAGAATAGACTAACGAGTTTCAGAAGAAAGGTCTTTGTTTCTGGCCATTTTGAGCCTGTAATCAAAACCACAAATGCTGATGCTCCAGATACTAAACTAGTCTAAAAAAGGCCAGTTTCATTGCTTCTTTAATCAGGACAACAGTTTTCAGCTGTGCTAACATAATTGCAAAAGGGTTTTCTAATGATCAATTAGCCTTTTAAAATGATAAACTTGGATTAGCTAACACAATGTGCCATTGGAACACAGGAGTGATGGTTGCTGATAATGGGCCTCTGTAGATATGCCATTAAAAATCAGCCGTTTCCAGCTACAATAGTCATTTACAACAGTAACAATGTCTACACTGCATTTCTGATCAATTTGATGTTATTTTAATGAACAACATCTTTTGCTTTTCTTTCAAAAACAAGGACATTTCTAAGTGACCCCAAACTTTTGAACGGTAGTGTGTGTATATATATATTTTTTTTCTCCGTTGGCTATGTTATAGCTCATTTGGAAATGAAAAATAACTAGCTCAAACACTTAATCTGCAAAAATTACAAGTTAATTAGTGGGTGATGTGAGACAGACAGACAACCCCAGCGCAAACAGACTCAGCTTCAAACAGACTCAGCTTCAAACAGACTCAGCTTCAAACAGACTCAGCTTCAAACAGACTCAGCTTCAAACAGACTCAGCTTCAAACAGACTCAGCTTCAAACAGACTCAGCTTCAAACAGACTCAGCTTCAAACAGACTCAGCTTCAAACAGACTCAGCTTCAAACAGACTCAGCTTCAAACAGACTCAGCTTCAAACAGACTCAGCTTCAAACAGACGCAGCTTTAAACTGTTCTGGGATTTTTGCTCACTGTTCTTGTGATCATTTTGACCACACGGGGTGAGATCTTGCGTGGAGCCCCATCCTTTTCTAATTTTGCCTGTCATAGTTGAAGTGTACCTATGATGAAAATTACAGGCCTCTCATCTTTTTAAGTGGGAGAACTTGCACAATTGTTGGCTGGCTAAATACCTTTTTGCCCCACTGTACATATCGAACCCTCTTGAAAGGGAAAGATGCACATCCTTGATGCCGAGCAATCACAAATATATAAAAACAATAATTGTGCTTCAAACAATGTACAAGTCTCAGTCACAAATGACAGCTCCAATAAGCGCCACAAAACCATTCTCTCATCTCTGTCAATTCTAGGTTTAATTAGATGCAACTTGATAGAGGCTTCATGCTCATGTCGCGAGTGAGAAATCACTTACGAAATCAACTAGGAAAAAAACTGCATGCATTCCCTTTATTCTCTCCACAATATAAATAACCCATTTGATTTACTTTCCTCATTAACAAAGAGACATGCGAAGGGTAGGTATTAATTAGTCAAGCCATGCGGGAACGGAGACATCAGCAGGACTTGACTGACTTCATTGATCAGACCGAATAACAACAATTATATTAGGACAACATTCCCAGGCTCTATTATTCATTTCCCAACCCTGGAGACAGGAGACCTAGTCCAAACAAAACAAAACATGTCATAACACATCGACTCAGGTAGCAAGTACGATTACAATCACGGATGCACCATGAGGTTGGACTGAAAAGGACAAAAACGGAAGAAATAATAAGGTACAATAACGGTAGGCAAGTGTGTCAAATCTCTGGGACATTCTAAATCTAATTGCAAGGAAGGGTCTCTGAAAAGTGTTGCTTTCCCAGCAGTGTCTCATATGAAAAGATTCTTCAATAGACGTTTGAACAAGTGGCATCCTAAAGCCCAGAGTCTAGGCCTACTTTCTGAACTAGAGCATTGTTGGCTTCCAGGCCGACTTCCTGCAAGGCAGAGCAGGGCGTATGCATCTGGCCCATCTGGCTCCTGCATGCATCTGCAGCTGGCGGAGCAGCCGTAACCCACTAGAGAAGGAAAAACAGAGCACTGTCATCAATGCCTCAGCCTGGTCTTCCCAGGTAAACAGTGTGTCGCAGAGCAGATGTCAGGCCATGTATTATGCATACCTCAGGTCCCATTAACCAAGCACTAACATAGATTAATAATGCAAAGCTCCGCCATTTCTTAATTAATAGGAGGCCGACTGAGTTTATCCTTGGCTTGGGAGTGGCGTAGGTAGTATCTGTGTGTGTGTGTGTGTATGTTCAACCAGTACCCTCCCCCCTCAAGGCACCACCGGGTACACATTTCAGTAAATGGCTCCCTCTCTCACCGCGGCCCCTGGATATGAGTCTTGGCGTGGGGTGGTTGTCAGGGCCCTCGGGTGATGATTGGCGTGTGTGTGTGACCTCTCAGACAGCAGACACACTGGCTGGGTTGTGTGGTGCTGAAAACCATTGGACGCCCCTTCGCTCGTCACTGTGTGCCGTTATGAGAGTGGGTGACAGGAATAAATGCCAGTGACAGTATATATTGTTTCCAGCTTACCTGGCTAAATTAAGGGCGTTAATCAAATTTTGGCAGGTAAATCCTATGCCTGTCCTGAAGCCTTGTAGTGACGGCAGGCAGGAGAGAAGCGGGAAAGCTGTAACTTGTATTAAAAGAGGCTACTGCAAAGCCATGAATATTTCATAAGGAAGTTGTTCTCCGGCCACCTTTGACCATGGTTGAGAGCCTTTTTTCTTCCTTGTGATGAAAACAGGTTGAAGAAAAGTACTATTGTCAAGCTTTGGGGCTCTTGTGCTGCAATCAATGGCACATAAAAGGAGTTAGAACCTTGTCCTTTACAGGATATCCAAGAAACATAAAAATAGGCTTGGCAAGCGCCGTTGAAGACAACATAATTGCCTTTGTCTGTTCCAGTGTTGTGGAAGCAAGTTAATGAGGCTTCCTTCTAAACAAAGTAGAATCTCAGCTGAGATCTTGCAAATAAATGCATTTCTCTGAAAATGGAATACGGAAAGGGCAAGGACTGATAAATGCTCCAAAACCAAGACAAAGTAATCTGCCATTAAAGATTCAGAGGACTATCTCAGAAGGGCATTTGCATATCTTAAATCCCTGATAATTAAATAGAATTTACACAAGGGTGATTGAAATTCTCAGTTAAATATGAAAGTCTAATCACCAAAATTGTTAGAAACTATTTCAAGAGAGTAAACGATTAAGTAGGAAGAATCTGTATACGGCCTTTAAATGAGGTGCCATACTTCACGAGGTGAGCGCTGGCAAAAAGGTATATGCAACTCCTGTCCCTAATGGAAAGTTATGAGTGAGGCTGCAGAACATTCATGGGATATTAGAGAGATGTTTTAATTAGAATGGGAGCTCCGTGTGGGAATATTGCCTGTGTCTGAAGTGACTGGTGTCATCGGTGGTGCAGAGGAGAGCTGTTCATCACATAGAGAGAGAGAGAGAGGGGAGGGGATAGAAAGAGACAGACCGGGAGAGAGAGAGAGAGAGAGAGAGAGAGAGAGAGCTCTCCTCCACACCTCATTTAGCACCTCTGTTAGACAGCCCCAGACAGCCTGGGTATCAGGCCCATCTGCAAGCCTGTCAACACACCACTCCCAACTGTCACAGGCCATCCAGCACAGCACACCCACATACAGCCTATCACATACCAGAGCTCACTTACAGCTGGACAGACATCATATTAGAGCCAAACAAATATCCTCATTGTTTAAATTTAATTAGGCCACATAAAGAGAGGGAGGGGAGAGGAAGTGTTAAGATAGAGGAAGTCTTAACACTAGAACCGCCATAGGCCAACAGCCACTGCTGCTGAAAAAAATCCTAGGGGAAACACTGAATTATCTGAATGATGAGGGTGAAAAGGATGACTGAATTTAGAACAATAGCCTAATTATTTTATTATGAAAGGCTGGAAATGGTATGTAATCAGACACCGAGGACAACATACAACTTGTGTAGTTAACAATGGCGAGCAGAACCAAATTAATATTTTTTATATCTTGTCATGGATTTTGTTTTATTAATATTTATTTATGCAACTTACCCTTTACAATTGTTCATGTACTGGTGCTTTTGTTTAGAAATATGGCAAATCATTTCACCTGTGCACCCATCTGATTGGTTATATTACTGTTATTATTTTATTTACTTTCTACTTTATCAAAAGAAGCTGGAACTGGAGTGCATTACTTACTATAACTCTATTACTAATGAAATCTACAAATAAAGTTGATCAAATGTATTACATTGTAATGCAGGGATCATCAACTAGATTCAGCCGCGGGCCGAATATTTGGATGGTCCGGAGGCCGGAACATAATTACAAATCATTTGAAGACTGCAATTTGACCACAATAATCCCAAACAGATATAAGATTTGACTAAAAAATATAACAATTTCAAACCCTTCTTACATTTGTATACAATCACGTGTCTCTCTATTATGGGAATACTTGGGTACAGATTTCCAAAATTAAACTCACTTGGTCCTGATTTCCTGGTGTGTTTACAGTGTTTTGCGTCCAACAGAAAACTTCTTCATGTTCACACTAGTTATGGATCACAGTTAATGCAAGTCAAATATCAAAGCCAATGATCAATTATTTTCCCAAATAATTTAACAATGTTCAAGCTTTGTGAATTAAAACAGGAGTTTTAGTTAAATACCACCCAGAATAAGCCACCTCAACCCACTGCATACAAACCAGGATCGGTGAAGCAAAGCATTACTCATCCTTCATCTGCAAATGGAAGTGAGGTCCTTCGAACATGGAGTATTAATTTAACTCCACAAAATGAAACTCAATGATAGTAATGGCTATAACAAATGGCTTGTAATACACTGTAAGAGGAACTAGCTGTGCCGAGTGGTTTGCTGGAGGAGGAGGAGAGAGGTGGGGGAAAAACACATGTCATTGTTCACTTCCATTTGGCAAGTACTGTATCTTAATAAAACAAATACTGGGGCATTCTGTGGTACAAGACATGTAGCGTATACCAACCACACAGGAGGGGGATGTTTAGTGTGCGTGTGTGTGTGTGTAAACAAGAAAACTGCAATCGTTCCGTTCCCCCCAGGAGTCATGCAGCAGCATACAGTATTCTCTAGTATGTCTCACATATGAAAGAGAGAAAGGAAGTAGCAACACTTTGAGAAACACACTACCTCACTGCCTTTAACTCAATTACCTCCCTTTAAAACACACACACCTTAATGAACCGCTCTCAATGTCCGGCAAATACCCAGCAGCCATAGAATTCACAGACATAGGGGGGTGAAACATCTATAGCTTATTGCAATCTTCTGTGCACCAAATCTCAGAGACGACAAAACAAATGTGCGTCTATCTGGATCTATCAGTCAAGAGATGCTTCCATCAAAGCATATCAAAACCTATACCAACTATTAGGAGCTTTCTCCACTTACTACAGAGAGGAGAGTTTACTAAAATAGTTTCTTAAAAAGCTGCATGTGTAAACAAAGGGTTTATTACTCAAAAATGTATTTATGAAATCCTCTGTGCCAGGCAGAAAAGGTTCCATCTGCGATACATCTTCAATAGACGTCGACAGCAGCAGCGATACCGTCCACTAACAAAACAAGATTACAATTTCAGTAGACGATACAATGCACCTTTTGTCTGAGCCTCCCAGCACGACTGTGGTAGAACAGACTCGGTGGTGCTCCAGGTACCCTCTCCTCTCTCCGGCCCGGCACCACAGGATTATTGACTAATACCTAATACACTGAACAAAAATATAAAACGCAAACTGTTGGTCCCAACAAAAAGCTTATTTATTTCCAAAATTTTGTACACAAATTTGTTTACATCCCTGTGAGGTTGCATTTCTCCTTTGCCAAGATAATCCATCCACCTGACAGGTGTGGCATATCAAGAAGCAGATTGAACAGCATGATCGTTACACAGGTGCACCTTGTGCTGGGAACAATAAAAGGCCACTCTAAAATGTGACATTTTGTCACAGAACACAATGCTACAGATGTCAAGTTGAGGGAGCACGCAACTGGCATGATGACTGCAGGAATGTCCACCGGAGCTGTTGCTAGATTATTGAATGTTAATTTCTTATTATACCCTGATGAAGACAGTTTGTCAGCTTGTTGGTTATTAAAATATTGCATCTGAGCTCCTAGAGTGTGCGGCTCTGCTTTAATTTTTCAAGTGCTCTACTCCGCTAGCCTGCGCCTCGCCTAAACAGGTGTGCGTTTCTTTCGCCTCCACGTTAATTTCTCAACCATAAATCACCTCCAATGTCGTTTTAGAGAATTTGGCAGTACGTCAAACCAGCCTAACAAACGCAGACCACGTGTATGGCGTTGTGTGGGCGAGAAGTTTGCTGACGTCAACGTTGTGAACAGAGTGCGCCATGGCGGTGGTGGGATTACTCTATGGCCAGTCATAAGATAGAGTCAACAAACACAATTGCATTTTATTGATGGCAATTTGAATGCACAGAGATACCGTGACGAGATCCTGAGGCCCATTGTCGTGCCATTCATCCGCCGCATCACCTCATGTTTCAGAATGATAAGGCACGGCCCCATGTTTCCAGGGATCTGTACACAATTCCTGGTAGCTGAAAATGTCCCAGTTCTTACATGGCCTGCATACTCACCAGACATGCTACCCATTGAGCACATTTGGGATGCTCTGGATCGACATGTATGACAGTGTGTTCCAGTTCCTGCCAATATCCAGCAACATCACAGCCATTGAAGAGGTGTGGGACAACATTCCATAGGCCACAATCAACAGCCTGATCAACTCTGTGTCAGGCAACATGAGGCAAATGGTGGTCAAACCAGATACTGACTGGTTTTCTGATTCACGGCCCTACTTTATTTTTAAAAAATGGTGACCAACAGATGCATATCTGTACTCCCAGTCATGTGAGGGCCTAATGTATTTATTTCAATTGACTGATTTCCTTATATGACTTGTAATTCAGTAAAATCTTTTAAATTGTTGCTTGTTGCGTTTATATTTTTGGTCAATATAGCTTTGACGGATTGCCAATTTGGTCCTAATCTGTGGGGCAAGCCTGATGGCAGCGGGGGGCGGGCATGAATCAGCTGTCTGCGGGACTGAACGGGAATGGGGACAGATACTCACCAAACAGATTGCTGGAGTGACCTTGCATGGAGACAGGCCTCAGCTCATTGGATCCCCAGGCGTATCGCTTGTAACTGTCCCAGGCAAACTTCATCATCTGTGGGCAAAGGGAGAGGAAGGGAAGGGGGGACAAGGGGGAAATTCGGTTTAGTCTTAGCAGATCTATGAAGGGTGATTCACTTCCTTTGGGTGTTTTGGTCATTATGGGCAGGTTTCCAGTTAAGTATTTGTTTTGTTAAATAAGGGTGTATTTGTGACATGGAGCAGACTTCAGGCTATTTTATGTTGGACAACATCCTGTTGTCACCTCAGATATTAACTGTGCAGGGAAGTCTGTCAATCATTTAATAGACCTTGACATTACACAAGAAAAAGTCTCAGTTTGACGTATTCAGTGACCCTGGTTTGTGATACTTAACCACTGAGAGACATCTATACTCTACATTACATGCTGAATTTCTAAGCTACATGCGTCACAAGGTTATTCTTCAATCAGTGTCTTCTGACCGTATCTATTTTTGGTCCCAAAGACTATAATTTACACCTAATCCTCCTAAAAAAATCAATGGAATCTTAGCTATAAAAAAAAACCTACATGGCGATTACAGCATAAAGCCGTTTGCTCCCTGTCCCTGGTGAAGCGATCCAGATGGTGGCAGATAAAAACTGTTCAAAGCGAGGACAGCTTTTCAACGTTTACACATTTTAATGAAAAGGTATATTACTCACTTAAAACTGCAATCTATAAAGTTTACTCTGTTGAGTGCCAGTGAGATTATGTTACCTATTTAATATTGCAACACCACTGCTTTCGGTCATAATACAGTCCAACTAAGTTTGCATATGGGAAAATAACAGGCCAGAAATGATCAATTGGAAGGTAATGGGTTGTCTGGTCGCACTAACAATGCACCCCAACACATTGCTAGTGTCGAATTCTCTCTCTGCACTGTCACATCTCAGTTCTCTTCTGCAGGGTAGCGATTACCAGTGTGTCCTCCAGTGTTTGTTGTTGGGAGGATTAGGCTGTAAAGGAGGAGAGAGAAATATGCTGCCATTCTCTAAAGTTGATACAGAGGCAGATTGAAGCTGAAATCCCCCTCGAGCAAAAGATGAGAAGACCAGACAGAGATTAAAATTATGTTTTCCTCAAGACTCTCAACTTGTCAGATCCACATAGGGAAATAGGGTCCACAATTCAATGCTGGCTATTGAAGATCACTAGCAAAACAATCTAAGTGGATGAGGGTAGTCAATGGACAGAAACAATAATGGTCCCTCTTAAGCAGAGAGATTAGGCCTACTCATTTGTTTACAGACCAGTATTTTCTGGAGCGTTTTCTGAGATCGACACGTCTTTCTGATACTTAAGTGGAGAAAACACAACGGCAAGGTGTTTATTAATGTGTGCCCTTCCTGCAATGTGAAAATCAGAGCAACCGCTGTGTTCTCTCTTGGTTACCACCATTTCAAATGATGAGATGATGTTGCTAATGCACAAATGATTGGAGCACAAATGTGGAAAGATTGGAATTAAATTGAGTGTTAAAAAGTCTGCTGCCTGTGACAGGGAGCAGAGATGGATTAGAAGGCCCGCCTACAGCGACAGAATGGGGGGGGGGGGGGGGGGGGCATTTTCCCGAGCTAAACTGACCTAGACAGACCTCCAACATATAAAACTGCCCCTCACCAAGATGCTGTTGGAGAGACGCACCGCTGTGGCGCCCCACCAACATTCTGTTAAAAAAAATACATCAATCATGTTGCCTATGGTAGAAAGAGTATATGGCCATTTCTGTAACCTACAGGCTGGAGTAGAGATCACATTTATGACAAAGTCATGAGAAGATACTTTTTAAATCATGCACGTTTCTCAGATCAAATAGCCTGACCTCAGTGGTTTCATGTTTGAATGTGTACATTTTTGAAAAGATGTTCATAGCGAAGAAAAATGCCATAAATTCTATACTTCTGCATTTCCCGCTGTGTAAACACATTGATTCTCATTTCAAATAGGCTCGGGATAACTCCTGATAAAGTTAGGTAGCTGATATTCAGAGCTTAAATAGACTAAATGATTAGTCACAGGAATGGGGCCTAATAAAGCCAATGCAACTGCCTGTTTTACAAACGGTAGGCGTACCACATGGATGGGCATTCAGAAAATGTCATTTCGGGCCGACACTGTAGGCTACACCCCATTAAGGACAGACCAACAACGTTCTTTTGGCCGGTACGGACCAGCCTCTATTTCAACATCCACAGACTGGACGTCTATGTTTAGTTCAGATTTGGTCTGGTCCGGTCCCGATTTCAACGTCCACAGACATTTGGTTCGGACTAGCCTATATTGGCCCAAACATAGGCGTCTATATTTGGTTCAGATTTGGTTCGGACCGGCCTTGACGTGGCCCAAACATTTGTCCGGACCAAATCTTAACCAATCATAGACATCGGTTTCAAATGTTTGGACAGTACAGTACAGCAAAGTATAGTTCAGTACACCAGTATAGCACAGTAGAGTATAGTGCAATACAATGTAATGTACCCTACTTAACTCTAATGTAATCTATTCAATACGTCTTTTCAACTTTCATTCAGAACCTAAAATGAACACAACTTAAACTTCTGGAAAAATACATATTTTAGACATCTTTTCAATGTCATTTTGCTTACTGGGAGTATTCTAGTTTCCTGGGGGTATAGGAGGGTGGCAATTGTTTTTTGTCTGGTCTAGGGCAGCAGAACAGCCAGGACTGGGCCTGCCCTTCACAGTCACAATTGTTTAGCCTAAGTGTGAGAGGGTGTTTTGATCAGTCCATCATGGAAAGCCCACTACGAAGGCTTAAAAGGGAATTTCACCCTGGCTCTGTCACGGCAGATAGTCATTACTATATTAACAACATTACGTTTTTATCATCAACATCACAATTATCCAAACCACAAGCTAGAACTAGCACATTTTCATTTGGTAGAGTCGGGAAGTTTCGACTCCCTGTGTATTGGTCTGCTCATGGTGAACCACAAAGTCCGACATTCATAGCGAATGCTGATACCGCCCGCTAGGTAGAGGGGGAGTTCCCACAAACATGAATAATGGCTTTTTTTGTTTGTTACTTTAAACAGCCAACACAGTAATCTCAAAAGTTTCACCGTTTGTCATCATGCCCGTGTGGTGTTCTGTATACAATCTGATTCCACCAACATGCGCTTCCAATCCCTAGCTAGTGAAGATAAATTGGCCAAAATATTTACAAGCTGACGGCAAAGATAGCTCAATTTGTATGAATTGGGCAGTGTTTGTGTTATCTGGTTATTAGAGGTAGCTTGATGACCACAGAGTACCTTCCAGACCATGTAATCAATTTAGTCTAGCCCTTTCTCTTTTAGTAAAACTCCGGTTATCTGGAGTCATTCCAGTGTCCTGCTGAAAAATACCCCAAAGCGGGGGCATTTTGAATACACAAGCATGAGGGAGCGGACACACCTTGCGGTTATGGAGAACAACAAGGGACACTGAAAGGTATAAAGCAAGACTACAACAGTAATGACACAAAGACATTCATGACACAAGAAACCTCATTATTCTCTCTGCAGATTCTCAAAACACAATACAAAATTCCCCTGCAAAAGGCTACTATTGACAAGAATAATCTGTCAAAGTCAATGAGCTGGGGGAGGTTTACAGACAGTACTTTGAGATGAGGAAGGGGGTTTTTGTTGTGCAGGGTTGTGCTTTGACAGTAAATGTATTGTATGAGAGCGATTGATGTGCCAATTCCCCTCAATCTCCCATACACAACCATTCATACTGTGTAAGAACTGCATTCCTAAGACTTTTCACACCTTCTTTAGCCACCTATTTGGTATTTTGACAAATCAGATCAGTTCTGAAAAAGATCTGTTTTTTCCCCCTCCACTAATTAGTCTTAATCAGAATTGGCCTGCCTGTGTAAACACAGCTAATAATTAGAAATCAGGTGTGCTAGATTATGGTCGGATGGTAGGATGGTAGCTCTCCAGGAACATGGTTGGAAAGCCCTGATGTAGGGCTTAAAATAAATATGGATATTTTCTATCAATCTTTTAAATTTGTCTGCCCTTATGCATTCACATAATATATGTATATAAGCTGTACAGGGCTTTTTATCATCAAACAGATGCTAGACATTCAGATATACGAAGAATGTTAGTTTTATCAAAATGTTTCAGAATCTAAAATACAGGCGAGTGTACACTATTTAATGCTAACAAAAGAGAACTGTGTATTCAAAAACAATGTTATATGGTAAAAGCAACATGTCATTTTGTTTTGTATGAACTGTGTATTACAGTTCAGCGTGTCCAAGTGTTTCTCCGGTGTAGAGACACACAAGTGCAGAGAATTGTAGTTACAGATTCTTACGTCAGATAATGTTCATTTCTGCCCGACACCTTGTCTATTTCAAGTCTTATCTCATTGAGGAGACAGGTGGGTGTCCACCCCAAATTGCGGCATGTCATGATGACAGAGACCTGTCTCGATCAATGAGTGAGAAGACTTGAAATAGACACGATTGGCGGTGCACATATTGTTGGATTACTTTAAGAAGCAAAAAAAGTATTTCTTTTCTAAATTCAAACCCCCTGCAACTGGACATGGACATAGAATTAGAGTCCTGTTTATCCCCAATCGAGGACGAAGACAGCATCGCTAAAGTTGGTCGAAAAATCTCTGTGCTACACCAAACAGTACAGGTCTATCCTATAACTCCTAGCAAAGGATACCAAAAATGTTTGGTTAAATCACATTATCTGGTGAAACAATCCGTAGTTTAGAGAGCTGGTGATCAGCAGATGATAGGAGAGGTGGTCAAGATGAAATTGACATTACAAAGAAACATACCGTAGAGGTTCAGTAAATAATTGTAAAGCTGTGGGAGGAGTGTTGTCATGATCAAACTGCCATTCAGCTCCTCATAAATCATCTTCTTGAAATCCAGCATAAAATCTTATCCCTCGAGAGGGATACAGTTCACAGGATACAGTTCTGCTACTGTATGTTAGCCAGCAAATACACTAAAGTTCGCTAGCTAAGTGGTTTGCAGGACAAATAACTTACTTAGCTAGGCACCGTATTTGTCATCTGCCCACTTGGTGCTGGCTTCGGCTGTAGTGGAGCTTTTAACGTTAGCTAAATCACACTCCGCTTCAAATCCTCTTCGCTATATTCCGGTTGAAATATGTATGGTCGAATCTCACCAAGTAGCTAATAAATGCTCCATCGTCGAATTCATGTTGATGAGAGGAATCACTTGAAGACATTGCGTCTGGTCAGTTCTTTCAGTTTTACCCAAATGATTGTTCTAAGTGTCCGCCTCCTTTGAAATTAAAAACCAGCCTTAGGAGAGGGAGCGGGGCCAGAGCACAAAGCACTGCCCCAACACAATTTGTATTATTTCAGAGACTGGAAAAAATGTGTCTGCTTGTATATTTACTAATGAATCTGCCGAAAGGAACATCGCTGAAAGATGTCCAACAGCTCTATCGAACAAGGACATCCATATCTACACCCACAAAAAAAAACAGTGCGATCACTATAACAGAGCCTTTGCAAAATGTCACAAAGCAGTCCTACATGTAAAAATACATCTTGCCCCCCCCAATCAATACACCAGAGGCCGTCATTGGGTGTATCATTCAGTGCGTGAAGCCCTGACCTGCCTTCCTCCTGGGCAATTATGTGTGAAACATATCACTGTCCTAGCAATGACAGGATGAAAACAAGCCCAGATCAAGCCCAAATTCCCCTTTAACATTGTGGGAGAAACTTCCAGAGGGGCTCCTAATGGTGTTAATGAAAGGCACCTCTCACTCTGATTTCTCGGATAATGAAATGAAAACAGCTCCACTCAGTCCCAGGCCTAAACAAACAGTCCCTTCTCGTCTCTCTGTCGGAGGGCCCCCCTGTAGAGAATGCTGGTGGGAAGTCATTTGCAACACAGCGTGGACTCCCTATACCAGCCAGCATTCTCCTCCAGAAATTAGATGAGTTTATCGACTCCCACACAGAAAGCGGGAGAGAGACAGACAGAGAGATCTCGGTTTAATGAGTATGTTATTTACCCCCAAACCCTGGGCCTCACCCCCTCGCAGCCTCCCAGCGCTCACACCTTACTCTGGTCCTGCTGAGAGGGTGCCAAATAAAAGCCAGTGGTTCTGTTGGTTGGCTTAGCTAGTAACTAGGCGACTTGGAACCAGAACCATTTGCCAGAACTGAATTAGAAGTTGTGGGGAGATGGGAGGCATTGAACACGGGCCATATTGATACTCATTCAGTAGTGCAAAATTTTGTTTGCAATAAAATAAAACAGCAGGCTGTTCTGGCGGACTATTCCCAGATGGGAAATGCTTTTGTTCAATGTAGGTTACCGTTCTCCATCCAGACGGCTCAATATTCAGTCCTCTGCACCTCGGTACAAAGCCTGGTCTTCCCACAGTGTGGTCCTAACGGAGGCACAAGGACCGGCACAGCCAAGAGCGAGTCCTGCTCCTGCTTAGATGGAGCGCCAGCCTCCCTGATTTACAAGGCAGTAATTGCTTTTCCAGTCAGGGTTTAATGTGAGCGTTTGAGTCAAAAATGTAATCTCGTCATTCGTGGCTCTCTCACTCTCTGCATGCGGTCTGTCGGCGGGAGGATCAGCAGCAGGAGCTCTCCCATTGTTTAAATCGACGGCATTGTGTAGTCCATAGACGTCACAGCAACAGTGGAATGAGTTGACAGCGGGTGCTCGGGGGGGGGGGGGGGGGGGACATGTTACTTTCTGCCATGAGAAACAAACAAGACTGAGTTCTCAGTGCAGTAGAGCAGAGAGCATGCTGGGATATCACTAAGGCTCTCCTATGTGGCATTTATGTGGTGCCCTGGGATTCGGGGCGGTGTACCATTGTTGTCAGGTAACACACACCTATGCTCAAAAGACCGGGCTCATGGACGGCTGTGTTTGGTCTGACAGAGCAGAGACACTCTTTGACCTGCTGAGCCGGGCTAGGCCTCGGCAGGAGAGTCCGTCAGAGGGGACCTAAAGGTGGAGCAGGCCATAGTGGGCTCTGCTGTCTGTTAAGAGGATTAACCTCCCTCAGTGCGTTGTTCTTCTAAGGGCTCAGACACGCCAATAGCATTTGTTGGCCGACAGTACCGCTGAAAGTCATTTGTGTACATTACATGTAGAATCGCGTGAAAAAAAAAAAATCAGACGTCCACAGCGGGGAGGCCCCTAAAACACAGAGCACTGAACTAATCGGCAGACAAACGCTAGATTCCCATTCAGTGTGACGTGTGCACGCCTTTAAAAAAGGTTAGGGCGGGGGCAGAGCAGATCAGGAACAGATGTCTATTAATTCATAAACCAGCCCCAAGGGAGTGATTTATTTTCTATAGGCCTACAGTATGTGGGTTGGTTGGAGAGTCATGTGAGGACAAAACAGGGTTTGGGGGAAGAGTAAAATCAAAGTCAGTGAATCACGAGTCATAAGTGACTATTCAAAATGGCATAGGAAAGGAATAAAAAGGCCTAATCATTAAAAACCCTCCCCCATGTCAGTTTCCATCCCCTGCTAACCTGTCCTCCATGTTGCGCTCATCTTTCCCTCTTTTCTCTTTGCTGAGCAGCCCAGGAAATTCAGCTAGTTTGGGGACCTGGGAACAAATCATCTGTTTGCCAAATTTCCATTTCCCTTATCCCCTGCTGTCAGTCCATCCTCTCCCCTCATTGATGACTGAGCTGTGTGTGAAGGAGGGCAGAACTAGGATTTGGAGGAGCTCTGTGCCATGGAGGTTTCTGAAGGAGAGGAGAGCCAGACTGGGAGACTGAGACAGACAGTGCCGGCAGCAGGCACAGAACCCAGGGCTCAGGACAAGCAGCTGTCCAGGACAGAGAGCCCAACTACAGGAAATGTCAACAGACACCACGTCCATGCCAACTCCCGTTTACTGTCAACCAAACTGCCTCTGCTTTTTACACTCACTTTAGTGTCTTTCCTCTTATCTGCTCTCCCTCTCTGTCCTTCATCTCTCGACTATTGCGGTTGTTCTCTCTTCTCTTTCGCTCTCTCTCTCCCGCCGTCCTCAATCTCTTTCTTGCAACAGACCTAAACATACCCATCCTTAACCCTGGAGGAGAGGAGTTGGAGAAGATCCTCTTAGCTGGCTGAGGCTTATCTGAACGCCCGGCTATTGGAGGTGACAGTGTCGGGACACATTTACGCTCTGGCAAAGGATTAGGCCTAAGCAATCACTTGCACTGTCTTTTTGATTGAGCTAACGCTCTCATATAAAGTCAGCTGTTGTACAGAATGTCTTGGTGTGTATGTGTGGGCCCATCCAGTCAAATCAATAGGGAGTTAAGGG
The DNA here is from genome assembly GCF_034236695.1 of Oncorhynchus nerka. Taxonomy (NCBI): domain Eukaryota; kingdom Metazoa; phylum Chordata; class Actinopteri; order Salmoniformes; family Salmonidae; genus Oncorhynchus; species Oncorhynchus nerka. The sequence goes on from NC_088408.1 coordinate 35,520,609, forward strand.
CCTTGTTAACATTCATGAAAATCAGGTGAGCTGAAGACACTCATATCCCCAAATCTGGCAGCAAATTATTCCTTCCAGACTTTTGTCTCCTTGGACGGGAAGAAATTGCCAGAGAAAACTGACACCAAGAGCCATACTTTCTTCTGAATGTCAAAATACAGATCTTTGTTTCTTTGACTACTTGAATACAATATTCCAGAGAGTGCTGGTGACCTCCGGTATAGTTAATGGGAGCACGGCACAATGAAGCACACACTTGCTTTAGAGCACTGGACGTGTATCCTTTCATCATAAGTGCATTTGATGAAATCACCGCCATTCATTATGCAAATGCAGCCGAGCATAGAAATCTAATCAAATCAATCATCGGCACTCTGTGAATGTGCCTGGCTATTTTCTCTGGACGATCAGGCTAGTGACACTTTAAAAGCGAGGAAAGTCTCGCCATGGTTTCATGACGGACCTGCACATCTGGAGCTTACCCTACAATCTCTTCTCTAGTGTCTCATGCACAGTCAGTGCCTCTGCCCGACACGGTTTGCCAGTTCCCACAAGGAGCCTCATACGAGGTAGTACACCCAGCATCACTAATTCATAATATTCCCACCATCACCTGACAACTTCACAAGGAGTCATGCTGTATCTGGCCCACAACTGCAGAGTTTATTATGTTAAAAGCTACTGGGCATTGTGTCGTCATAGAGAACATCATTACCTACTCCTGATTAAATCCATTCATCTGTACACCTTGCACGGGTAGATAAACACCTTTAAAATTAAAATGACACATTTCCAACAATGCCCTTATCATCCGTAATAGTACTAAGTGAGCGAATAGCAGTCACAAAGACTGCAACATTGTGCTGCTGAATGCGCACAAGAAGCAACACGGTCTCATTGTCAGCTATACTCTTCACTGCAGTTAAAGCCAGTCCGAAGGAGCGCAAGTCTTCAGCAACAAGCAACATCTGTGTCATTTTTTCACTCTGGGGTCTAGTAAACTGGGCTGCAGCCTCTTGTCAGGATTATCATGTATACAGCCTTCTAGAGAGTCTTCACCAGACTGGAAGGCAGTAAGCTCTTCATGGCATTCTTCAACATGCCCAAGCTGTTCCCAGCACGGCACTACTTCTGCTGCTTCCCTCCTGGCTCCACACACACAGAGACCAGCCACTTGATTGGTTTACCTTATTTAGAGTAGGGACATTCACTAGTTTGTGTGTGTGCTACATTTATCCCCTGCACAAACATGTTTATCCCTATTCTTCCACCATGACACACATTCAAGCACACACTGATTCAAGGCTGTTTAGGAACAACAGATGCGAGATAATTAAAGGGGACAATGTAATTGTGGAAGAATGAATGAAACACAGAACAGAACAGAAAGCGCGTGTCCGTGTGCAATGTCTGAGACTCCCAGGAGAGACCAGTAGGTACTGCAGGAGAGCCTCTTAGATGAAGCATGGTGTCTCAATGGAGATGGATTCACACCAAAGTGGAGGGCCAGAACGGTCCAGGTATCCTTATGATGTAATTATACCTGCTATTCCCCTTTATTGCATTCCTGTTTCAGGCTGTGTCTTTTCCCTATTTGTTCTGCATCCATTATCTCTCTGCCACCTCTTTAAAGCCCCGCCAAACACTACTGACCCACAGCAAGACAGCAGCCCGCTCTGAAGGAATAAGCAGGTCAAATAACAACGCCCATTGTAGAACACTAGAAACAAGAAATACACATCACATAAATATATGCCCCACACCCGCTTATTGCCCTGCAGAGTAGCATAAACTCTCCCCACTGGCCACTGGAGACGAACGAACGAGAGAGGCGGAGGGAGTGTACACAACATATTACAGTGATCCTTCATGCAGCGCCTGTCACACTGGTATGGGCAGCGACTCCCTTATGCACCTGCATCTACATGCAAATAAGACAGAGGCCTAGTGTTGGTGGGAAAGCAAAGCACAGCTCGGAAGACATACGGTACCATCCATACCATCCATCATGCGCTACAGACGACTCAGCCCTGCAGTGATGAAGTTATGCTATAGGGATGTGCTGACAACAAAGCACTCCTAATAGGTACCCAAACTCGCTCAAGTTTTAGCCCAACAGAAATTTGTGGGACTATTGCCTGAAAATTGTGTGCCAGACTGTTGACTTACATGTAAACTAGATTTGACTAGATAATCATCATCTGTGACTCGTTTCAGGAAACTAGGCGTATGTCGCAAGTCACGACTTCATAGAAGAGACACTTGAACATGTATTTTTTATTAATATTTTGGGCAGAAATGCCTTCTGGAACATTTGAACATTCATATGCCTTAATAACAAACTTGTATGCCAAATGTAAATATGAATAAAGTTTAAATTACAAGCCTAGTTGGTTTAGCCACAGAAGAAGACAGGAACCTTCCCGCTAGCCATGATTGGCTGAGATAATGAACGGCCTGGACATGCCAAGAGATGAGTTTCGGATTGGTCTGCCGTGTAGCATCTTCTGTTTATAAAATGAGCTGCTCATTATGTGTAGATAATCCTTTCTACTGGAGTTTTCAAAATATATAACGTTAGCCATGGAGAACTGCAAATGTGTTACTACTGCTCTCAACCAGAGTGACTTGACACAACGGGCCAAGCAAGCTGTACAAGCAAAATGGAAACACAGGACGTCTTATTTAACCTCTCTTGGGTAGGGGGCAGTATTTTCACGTCCGGATGAAAAGTGTGCCCAAAGTAAACTGCCTGTTACTCAGGCACAGAAGCTAGGTAGATTTGGATAGAAAACTCTAAAGTTTCTAAAACTGTTAAAATTATGTCTGTGAGTATAACAGAACTGATATGGCAGGCAAAACCCTGAGGACAAACCATCCCAAAAAAAACATTTGCAGCCTACCACTGTTTTCAATGGCTGTAACTTTTATTATAAGGCAAAATCCTCCCAGATTGCAGTTCCTAGGGCTTCCACTTGATGTCAACAGTCTTTAGAAAGTTTCATGCTGGTTTTTGGAAAAATGAGCCAGAAATGGTTGTTTTTATAGGTGGCTCCCATTTTGGCTGTAGTGTTTCGAAGCGTGTGGAAGAGAGCGCGTTCTTAAATTAAATTTGATCGTTTATTTACGTATTAGGGTACCTAACGTTTGATTATAAACGTTGTTTGACAACGTTACTAATAAACTTTGTTTGGAAAAGTTTATTAGTAAAGTTTGGGATTCATTTTGATGGAGGGAAATTGGGTGGATTATTGACTGATACGCACCAGCTAAATTGAGTTTATGGATATAATGAATGACATTACTGATCAAAAGGACCATTTGTGATGTATCTGGGACCTTTTGGAGTGACAACAGAAGAAGATCAAAGGTAAGGCATTTATTATATCGCTATTTCTGACTTTTGTGGCACACCTGCCTGGTTGAAATATGTTTTTCATGCTTTTGTATGCGGGACGCTGTCCTCAGATAATTTCATGGTGTGCTTTCGCCGTAAAGCCTTTTTGAAATCTGACACAGTGGCTGGATTAACAAGAAGTTAAGCTTTATTTTGGTGTATTACATTTGTGATTTTATGAAAGTTAAATATTTATAATTCTGTGGTTTGAATTTTGCGCCCTGCAATTTCACCGGATGTTGGCATGGTGGGACGCGCTCTCTTCCGTCCCACCTGCCCATAAGAAGTTAATGAAAGGGGTTGCAGTCTGCTGTGAATCGTTCATCCATGTATACGGGTAAGAGTCTAGCTACAGTTTAAGATATTATACGTTTCTAATTTTGTCAAACTTGTTTTCATTGCAAGTTAAAGCTTACTGTTAGCTAGTTAGCTGATGTTAGGTGGCTGGCTCGCTAGTTAACATTACGTGTATGATCTGTGTAGTAATATTACCTCAGGCTATAACAATGCAAATGGCTTTCTAATGTTAGCTAGCTAACCATGCACAAGCTCCACCACAATCTGGACCTTCACTTCCTGATCACAGTCCACACCAAGTCCCCCCCGGAACGGACCAGTTTATCACTGGGGGAGAGTTCCCGGTCATCAGCACTATCTGCAGTGCCTCTAGTCACATGACTCTCTCCTAACACACACCATACATTGCTGCTACTTTTTTTGTTTTGTATCCTGCTGCTCAGATACTTCACCCCTGATTGTATGCATACAACTTCCTCATCTATGACTGATATTGTTATTGTTATTGTACATACTGTGTATTATTTTGTTCTTTCTCTACTGGCATTGACACTTTTTGATATTGCTACTATGCAAGTAACCATTTGGCTGTACCGTTTACACCTTCTGCAGAGACCCATCCACTTAGCAATATGTGGCTGGTGGTTATAGCATTTCTTTCACATGACCCATCAATTTAGACAAGTGTCTGGTAAGCGTCATCTAATATATATTTAAAAAATTATCTGGACACTTTCTGTTTACCTGGAATTTTTCCTTATTGTAGGCTACTACTTCTAGTCTTAATCTTTACTACACTACTCACTGTTTAGTACATGACCTCACATGTGAATCTTTAAAGGGATGGGTGGGGCTAAGGCTTCAGTGGGTGTGAACAATGCTGAATGGATGTAGACCAAAGGAGAGCTCTCCAGTGGGTGTACCAAAATATTCCAGGGCCATTTTCTCAAAAGTGGGGTTACAAGTTTATCAACTATCAAAGCAGAATTACTTGCTCGTTTGTAGCTCTGTGTCTCTGCTTTTATCCAATGTAAAAATAAAAAAATATTTCTAATTTTGCTACATAAGACCGAAAATCAAGGTGGTCAGTCACATTTGACTACATCGTAAGCAAATCATTATTAGAATTAGGCAATGTAGCCCTATGGGAACATTTAAGAAGAATAAAGTTCATATACAGTTTAGAGTGATTAACACAATGTTTAGCATATATTTTCTGTAATAGACATGATTTCCAGTGTTCTTTTTGTGGTACTAGGGTTGATGATCACTAGACGTAATGCAGTATGTTGGATTAAACTAGAGCTGGGCCAATAAACCAAAAGTCATTCAAATCGACACCGACCTACATATCACAGGCATTTTGCTGATATCGTTCATTACGATAAGTAGCCTATGGAGAAATGTGAAATAACAGGGTTTGTTAGGATGGGTGATTGTTAATGCGACAATTGATGGATACAACAAACAAAAAAATAAGTAACAGTAGTGGCGCAGCCTCCCGAGTGGCGCAGTCTAAGACACTGCATCACAGTGCTAGCTGTACCACTAGAGATTCTGGGTTCGAGTCCAGGCTCTGTCGCAGCCGGCCACAACCAGGAGAACCTTGGGGCGGCGCACATTTGGCCCAGCATCGTCCGGGTTAGCGGAAGGTTTGGCCGGCAGGGACGTCCTTGTCCCATCGCGCACTTGTGACCCCTGTGGTGGGCCGGGCGCAGCGCACACTGACACGGTCACCGGGTGAAACGGTGTTTCCTTCGACACATTGGTGCGGCTGGCTTCCGGGTTAAGCGGGCATTGTGTCAAGAAGCAGTGCGGCGTGGTCGGGTTGTGTTTCGGAGGACGCACGGCTCTCGACCTTCGCCTCTCCCAAGTCCGTACGGGAGTTGCAGCGATGGAACAAGACTAACTACCAATTGGATACCATGAAATTGGGGAGAAAAATAAGTTATTTTTTATTTATTTTATAACAGTGGTGCACATTAAATGTTATTTATCGCATCAATTCAGGCAATTTATCACGATATGGATTTTTGTTCAAATCGCCCAGCTCTACATTGACCTCATATCTGGTGATAGTGATTGGTAAACACGGACTATTATATTCTGTATTCTGTGAAACACTGCACTTCTATAGAAGCTGACAGTCACTGCCTTATGTTTTGACTTCCTATAAGCCTATTGGGCTGATGTTCAGAGTTCAGTTGCCTACTGATTAAAATAAGGGCCTTCTCAGAAAAAGCCAGTTAGACATGTTCTCTTCTTCTGTGCTGGAGGCGTATCCCTATTGCAACTTGTAATAAAACCCATTCGATATTTGATTGACTATCTGCGACTGCACTTCGCTTTTGTTCTCCTGGAAATTCCTAATACAGGCTATATCTGTTCATTTGCATGCAAGTTGTAGCCTACCTAGCTACATTAACAGTGCACTGCAAAACGAGTCCAAAATAGCAGGAAAACATAATGTTGATAATAAACCCCTCTAACAACAGAACGGTATCCAGTATCACTTCCCTTTTAGCGTGTGTGAATGAGCAAACTGAAAGGAGTGGTCTCACAGGAATTACAAAAGGGACTTTAAAAACACGACCGTTCAAGAAGGAGCACCACTTCAACGACAAAAGTTTAGCTTCTTTGAATTCTAATAACGCACAAGAACCCGGAGCATTAACATGAAGAACACAGCTTTGGAATATAATTTGTGTTCATACAGAATCGTGTACTACCAGTCTCTCATTTGTAGCGTTGTACATGGGGTGCTCCTTGATCAGAATGCATCATTATTTGTGATGTGAGGTGGCGAGGAGGAGGGAGGGAACCTCTTTGGACTACATGATAACAGGGATGGTAATTAGGGTGTTTTATGAAACAGATTGAGCCTTGCTGCTTTTGATGTGAGCTAGAACTAGAGGAAGATCCATTGTGCTGAAAGAGGAGTCGCTGTGTTTACAGTGCATTTAAGCACTTGTTCAGAGGAGAGCGAAACAATGAAAGACGGGAAAACAGGGGCAAGCTCTTTATACACCCGCCCACTACAACTAACAGTAGCGCCCACTCTAATGTAAGGATGTACTAGTAAACAACGCCAGACAGGTGTAGGACAACACGCCCACTCTAATGTAAGGATGTACTAACTAACCAAAGCCGGGCAGAGCTAGGACAACAATACACCTGACCTTCAGAAAAACAACGCACCTCGCCCACCTGTCCATCAGCTCAACGTTGAGTATTCATGTCTGTGTCGTGCACACTATAATACGATTATTTACTAACGTCATTCCTCTTAGGGGAATTTTCACTGCGATTTCAAGCATCAGCAATACTGAAGAGCCCACTCAGCTAATATGGAAGAGGCTTCTCCCTTGGCAGGTCAGTGGACCCTGACCATCACACTCCCCCCAGAGAGAACGCTATCCTAAACACAGGAGAGGAGCAGGAACAGGTAAACATACAGGACCAATACAAAGGCCTCCCTCATCATTCGAGTGGGTCTAATCTAAATCTGTAGACAGGCATCAGATTCAGTGCTGACCTGTTGAGAGGTTAAACCTACCTTGCATAATGTCCTACTCGTCTATTTATGATGGATGAATTTACTGATTGATGCTCTTTTTTATCAAGCTAGCAGCGAAGCATCTAAAATGAGTGCACATTAGATGAATTCAACGGACTCCAAATCTACATTTAAGTCATTTAGCAGACGCTCTTATCCAGAGCGACTTACAAATTGGTGCTTTCACCTTATGACATCCAGTGGAACAGCCACTTTACAATAGTGCATCTAGGTCTTTTAAGGGGGGTGAGAAGGATTACTTTATCCTATCCTAGGTATTCCTTAAAGAGGTGGGGTTTCAGGTGTCTCCGGAAGGTGGTGATTGACTCCGCTGTCCTGGCGTCGTGAGGGACGCCAGGACGGTCAGTGTGCCTTGTAGTCGCTGAGTGACACAGCAAAACCAAGCATTTGCATTGACATGGCAGACAAGCTACAGTAGGCTAGACAGACTGACTAAAACAGGTGAGGATAAGTGCTGCCTGGGGTCAACTGATATGCTGTGGCTATGCAGCTAGTCCATAAGACTGCAGACTGGAGGCATATCCATCAAGCAAATCAATTAGAAGAGGTTATGCGAGGGTAACAGAAGTCACTGGAATTACCTTTCTTTGATCTATTCTCTACCGCCAACCAGATTACCATTTGTCTAGCAGATTAGCATTTTTTTTTTTAATAAACCCCAACCAATGACTCAGTCTGGCATTGGCCCACCAGGACAATTCAGCATCCAATGCAAAGAGACAAAAACGCTCCATATTGTTTCATCCCACATTCTTCTTTTATTTTTGATGTGGGATGAAATTAGAAGTTTGTACAGTGATCGAGAGCTAATTAAACAAACGTCGTTTAAAAAAAAAAATCAGCTCCTCTTTCTGTGCAAATGAAAACAGGAGGGATTTCCAAAGGGACTGGCAGGCAGGAGGCTATGTAATTACCGCAGATCTCCCTCTCAGCCTTCCTCTGTGGCTGTGCTGTTCTGTTCTTCTACACACACACACACACAACCCTCCCACCCCCCACCAGGGTTGGTAAATGGGGAGACCTCTTCAAAAGACCCAAATATCGCGATATAATCATGTTCGAAATAAAACGTTTCAAACATGCTTTATAATACATATGGTAAGTTATTTCAAATGGGGCTTTTGACATTGACTGTTTTATACTGTTCAATCCAACTTTTACATTTAAAAATAAACATTGCATTTTCATCATAAGCTGCATTTCCTGCGCTTTTGTTATCATTTCGGTATTTCTGTATTTTATTAGGATCCCCATTAGTGGTTGCTAAAGCAGCAACTACTCTTCCTGGGGTCCACACAAAACATAAAATAATACAGAACATTAATAAATGAGAACAGCTCAAGGACAGAACTACAATGTAGAAAATAGTAAAAATAAAAGAATGAATGAGTAGGTGTGTTCAAACTTTTGACTGGCACTGTATATTGTCAATGTCATCATATAAATCGGCCTCGGCCTAAACTGAACATGCACACATGCCTCGCTAGTCTCCAACTACGCAGAGGAATGCAGCTCTGTTCAAAGGAAGAAATCAGAGGCTTTTCATAGACATACAGTGGCATGTAGAAAACCAAAAATCACATTGTATGATTTTTAAGTAATTAATTTGCATTTTATTGCATGACATAGGTATTTGATACATCAGAAAAGCAGAACTTAATATTTGGTACAGAAACCTTTGTTTGCAATTACAGAGATCATACGTTTCCTGTAGTTCTTGACCAGGTTTGCACACACTGCAGCAGGGATTTTGGCCCACTCCTCCATACAGACCTTCTCCAGATCCTTCAGGTTTCGGTGCTGTCGCTGGGCAATACGGACTTTCAGCTCCCTCCAAAGATTTTCTATTGGGTTCAGGTCTGGAGAGTGGCTAGGCCACTCCAGGACCTTGAGATGTTTCTTACGGAGCCACTCCTTAGTTGCCCTGGCTGTGTGTTTCGGGTCGTTGTCATGCTGGAAGACCCAGCCACGACCCATCTTCAATGCTCTTACTGAGGGAAGGAGGTTGCTGGCCAAGATCTCACGATACATGGCCCCATCCATCCTCCCCTCAATACGGTGCAGTCGTCCTGTCCCCTTTGCAGAAAAGCATCCCCAAAGTATGATGTTTCCACCTCCATGCTTCACGGTTGGGATGGTGTTCTTGGGGTTGTACTCATCCTTCTTCCTCCAAACACAGCGAGTGGAGTTTAGACCAAAAAGTTTTGTTTTTGTCTCATCAGACCACATGACCTTCTCCCATTCCTCCTCTGGATCATCCAGATGGTCATTGGCAAACTTCAGACGGGCCTGGAAATGCGCTGGCTTGAGCAGGGGGACCTTGCGTGCGTTGTAGGATTTTAATCCATGACGGCATAGTGTGTTACTAATGGTTTTCTTTGTGACTGTGGTCCCAGGTCTCGTCAGGTCATTGACCAGGTCCTGCCGTGTAGTTCTGGGCTGATCCCTCACCTTCCTCATGGTCATTGATGCCCCACGAGGATAGATCTTGCATGGAGCCCCAGACCGAGGGTGATTGACCGTCATCTTGAACTTCTTCCATTTTCTAAAAATTGTGCCAAAAGTTGTTGCCTTCTCACCAAGCTGCTTGCCTATTGTCCTGTAGCCCATCCCAGCCTTGGGCAGGTCTACAACTTTATCCCCGATGTCCTTACACCCTCTCTGGTCTTGGCCATTGTGGAGAGGTTGGAGTCTGTTTGATTGAGTGTGTGGACAGTTGTCTTTCATATAGGTAACGAGTTCAAACAGGTGCAGTTAATACAGGTAATGAGTGGAGAACAGGAGGGCTTCTTAAAGAAAAACTAACAGGTCTGTGAGAGCCGGAATTCTTACTGGTTGGTAGGTGATCAAATACTTATGTCATGCAATAAAATGCAAATGAATGACTTAAAAATCATACCATGTGATTTTCTGGATATTTGTTTTAGAGTCCGTCTCACAGTTGAAGTGTACCTATGATAAAAAAAATTACAGACCTCTACATGCTTTGTAAGTTGGAAAACCTGCAAAATCGGCAGTGTATCAAATTCTTGTTCTCCCCACTGTATTTACAAGAATGTAGGCTAGTTCTCCCATTCTACACACTACACAAAGCAATGCACCATTCTTTGTCTACGCAGGTGTTTGTCTGCGTCTCATACATAATTCTGAGACTAGGCCAAAAATCACCACAATATGTGCAGTAAGGGCCTATTGGATTTCCTCCTCATTCACAATGGGTGTGACATCACAGCGAGCACAGTCTTGTCATTGCAATAGCCCTCTAACTAACCCACTTTCAGAAATCAATTCCCAAGGACAGGGGGAGAATGATCTCCCTGGCTACGATGATTATCACCTTTTTAAAAAGCCCTTAAAATGTTCCATCGCAACGATGTGGATCTAATGAGAACAAAAAGGGGGCAGTAACCGACATTATCTCCCAGCACTGATCAAATACCTGTCCTATATTATCCCCAGCACTGGCTACCTCTCCCTTTGACTGACAAGAAGATGGGGAAACCAGACTCCGGTACTCAGATCTGTGGAACTTTAGTTAGGAGGACCGGGATGAATAGGACGCGTTTCTTTTTTGCCATAATTGAAGGTAGACATGTACACAAAGCTGAAAACTAGTTGGCAAGGGTTTCCCTTCAGGTTCAGGGCAATTCCACGGAAACGGAATTACACTTTGACCCAGATTTTTCTCTTTAAAAAGTATGCCAAACAAAAATTCAAATTCAAAAGTTTAACGATAAAACTATATGCACAACAACTACTTTGAACAATTTACACAGACAATAAAAAAAACAACACACATTTACTAGAAAACTGTGCAAATGTAAAGTTTGAAAGCTATGATCCCTTATTGTGTAGATGAGGGGGAGGAGATGGGTTAAAGCTGTTTTTTTAATCCTCGAGACAACATGGATTGTGTGCGTTCCATTCAGAGGGTGAATGGGCATGACAAAATATTGAAATGCCTTTGAATGGGTATGGTAGTAGGTGCCAGGCACAATGGTTTGTGTCATGAACAGCAACGCTGCTGTGTTTTTCATGCTCAACAGTTTCCCGTGTGTATCAAGAATGGGAAGCATTGGAGTCAGCCTGGGCCAGCATCCCTGCGGAACACTTTCGACACCTGTAGATCCCATGCCCCCAACAAATTGAGGCTGTTCTGAGGGCAAAATGGGAGGGGGGTGCAACAGCTCTGACACACACACACACACACACCACCAGGGGTCTTTTCACAGTCCCCAAATCCAGAACAAATTCAAGAAAGCGTACAGAAAAATAGAGCCCTTATTGCATGGAAGTTCCTTCCATCTCATATTGCTCAAATAAACAGCAAACCTGGTTTCAAAAAACAGATAAAGCAACACCTCACGGCACAACGCCTCTCTATTTGACCTAGATAATTTGTGTGTGCATTGATATGTAGGCTGTGTGTCTTTAAAAAAAATGGATGTAGTTCTGTCCTTGAGCAGCGCTTGTCTATTGATGTTCCGTATTATGTCATTCTGTATTATGTTTGTCGTGTCTTTGACTATGCCGGATTAAGTGATGACATGTGATTCAATAAAATCCTTTCTCGGTAATTAATATTACCTGATTGAGCTAATCATGTAAATGTAATTAACTAGAAAGTCGGGGCAGCATGAAATAATATTTATAGAGCAGTCATCTTCCGAATAAACTCTTAAAGACCTAGTAATATTTTACATCAATAGCAGTCAATATTAATCACCTGATTTCAGTCTCAACCAAGAATTTACAACTTTCAGATATCTTCACAAACCCTGGCTAACAAGTTGAGCAATACAAAATTGGGTTTAATTATTTATTAATTAAATACCTAACTAAATCACACAGAATTACATATACACAAAATTAATCATACCTTGATTACAAATTACGTCATGAAGGAAAACGTCCCTAGTGGACGGAACAGATATGACAGCTGTTTACACAAAGAAAAGGGGGCTGGGTTTGAGTGAAAGAGCGGGAATACTGAAGAACAAAGGGAGAAGCGATGTCTCTATCGGGCTGTAGGCAACTACTCTATCGTGAATGCAGAATCTTATGCATTCTAAATTACCACCGATTTGGAAAAGGAAATTGCAATAAATATTTACTCGGTAGGTTGGTGGTAGATGGAAGGCCATGTTGCCCAACAGAGTCCTTTGAAGAATGTCTCTGGTGGTAAATTGAATACGTTGTAGTAACGTTGTTGTGGTAGACGGGATACTCTGTCTGTTCTTTCCTAGCCCACATTTGCAGCTGCTGTTGCCAACTCAACGGCTAGGAGGTATCACTTCTGTAGTGAATAAGAGTTCAAAGTTCATACTATTCACAACCAAAGCGCACGCTGAGGTTGGCTTCGTTCTGTAGTTATTATCTGAACCCTTCCGACATCGGATCGTCATCCTAATGTACCCGGAACAGAACGTTATATTGTCGTCAAGGCTTTATATAGGAAGGGAGAGGAGGGTGTGTTTCATAGTTTATAACCAATGTCTCTTCACGTGGGCGGGCCACTGAGTCGGCCCTAATTCACTCATGAAAACCCAATTCTCACATTTTAAAAGCTAAAATCACATTTCATCCCATCACGAATAATTTCATATTCAAACATTTAAATTGCACAACAATTCCATGTGAATCTGATAACTATAATGTGTAGACTTTCCACTGTACCGTTTATGTCATGCTATCATTGATGAGAATGTCTCAGATGACAACCGAACTGACATCATATTCATTAAGTACCAATGCATATGTTCAACTGGTTGAATTACCAAAATATGGTTAATTTCCCCCCACCGGCTGATGTTCCCAGAATCTCTGTTTAACAAAGGCTATTCAAGAGTCCCTCTGTAGAGTCAAGAGAGAGGGAAGGGAGAAAGGTATTTATGGGGGGGGGTCATAAACCTTACCCACAGGCCAACGTCATGACAGTTTCATGTTGTGTGGACCCTAGGAAGAGTAGCTGCTGCTTTTGCAACAGCTAATGGTGATCCTAATAAAATACCATTACCAAAAGTCAATATTAGGAAGGTGTTCTTAATGTTTTGTACACTCTGTATGTTTTCAGTAACCCAAAATATTTTATTTTTAACTGTTTGAAGCTGGTCTACAAAACGAAAGAAAAAAGAATCAAAAACGAAACATTAGAAATGGGTGGGTTTACTTTTACTTGTTACATGAGGGAGAGAAAGTAGAAAAATGTCTTAAAGATGTGGGTTTTTGGTAACAGAACTACAAGGCACAAGGCAATGTTTCTTAACCTTTCAAAAGGCAAATAATGTATCCAAAACTAAATATAAGTGTTGATATTAGTTGGTAGGGTCTTTACGTCAACATTATTGTGTTTTGATGTACTTCTAATACCACCAGAAAAAGTCCTAAAAGGTATGTTATCTAAGATAACATTGATATTCCATCCGTTTGACCAGAAATCAAAGCCTTGGCTTATTCCACATTTGTAGGAGGGAAAATGTTTGAAAAATGTATATATACACCTTAATTTATGAACTTCATATGTTGGCGCTCATAGGTCCTCTTACATGGAAATGCCCTTCAATTGATTCAAGTGGCATAGAATCTGCTCAATGGCTGACATCAATGGCAGTGGAGTTGACCGCCGCTTGGTGCTCAGACAACACAGCACAATGAGCCACTGTATCCATTTCAGCATTCCCCATGGAGGTCACCACTGTTACGGCAGCTTGTCATTAACCCAACGTGGAGACTGGAGAAGCAAGCAATGAGTCCCCCTCCCTCCTGCATATAGATGATGGCAAATCATTGACTGCTGTGCAAAGATCTGGGAGTTAACGACCCTGTTTGCTGGAGGCGTCCTATTGAGTAATCTGCAACTGGAGGCATGTGTGTAGTGCTGAAGTCCCCAGGGAGGACTGGCAAATTACAGGACAACAAATCCAATAGTGAAACAAAAGCATTAATGAAATCCTGGGGAGGACGACGTCTAGCTAACAGGTGCAGCTCGGGGGGGGGGGGGGTAGTGAAGGGGGAGGTGGCGGTGTGGGTGGAACACTGGGCACTGGCAACGAAGTGGGTCTTTGGCACAAGAGTGACAGATGGCCAAACAGCACACACACTGTGTGGGGGAGCCAATGTGGCCTCCCCTGGGACGGCATGGGCACACAGCTGAAAAGTGTGAGGCAGAGTTGGGTTACAGATGTTTGCCCTGCGCCCTAAAAGAAAGCAAAGAGGTGGCGGCTGGCCAGCGGGCTGATTTGGCTGTGGTCGATGATGGCATCTTTTACACATGGCAAAGTGCTGGACCGGCGGGATTGAGTTACACAGGAGCACGCCTACTCAGAGGCCATCTGCACACTGACACTACTACACTCCGTTCTCTCACCATCATCAATAGACTTGTATTACCAATTTGATAACGCACTTAACAGAGGTAATAAAGCTTCTGTCTAAACCCAAATTGTAACACTCAAAACATATTGGGTCTTTTTACTCCACCAAAACAATTGTCTCCAGTGTTGTGATATCGAGCCATCACCCACTGAGATAGAAAACTGGATCTATGTAAAAGGACCAACAAATGTATTGGATTTTCTTACACCAAATTACAGCAGCTCTTGCATTTCAGAAGTATCACAGAAAAATAATACATTAAACATTTACGATGATCAACCTTGCAAAACGAGATTCTTCAAAAACACTGCTTTGAGGAAATACTATAAGTGTTTCATCCAAAGTCAAAGAAGAAATGCAAAGCCGATTCCGGAGTCAAGCAACACAAACATCATGAAAAATGAATGGCATTTTAAACCTGACATGCATTCAGGCTACTAGGATATCATAACTTATTTTTAAGGCAGCGAAGTGCATGAAATGTTGCTTCTGCTAACGCGCCATTACGCCACTTCCATGAAGCGACATACATGCCTTGCCGCCGTGGCCATGCGTGGTGTAAATCTGTGAGCTTCTCCTCCATGGCGTCTCATTGGCTTTCCAGTAAATCTCAGGCTGCTACCCACCTGCGTTACATGAGATGAATTGGTCAGGAAATCGATAAGCCATTGGTCCTTTAAGTGTGTTCTGTCACTGCGACGTGTGGCCAGAGAGATGCTTGATACCAGGTAGGCGAAGAAGAACCATTGTGATTGGCTGATGGATCCAAGACTCACCTTCTCAGACCATTATTTCACAACAGGTGAACCACATTGAAGATTGTCAGCAGCTATCATTTGCCTGCTTGATGACCTCACAAGTCATTATGACACCCAAACAGAGGGGTAAATGCGTGGATGTCTAGGTTCTAGGATTGTACCTTAGCACTGTCAGTATCAATAGAGATTGGAGAGGGAGCCAACATCCTCATCTAACAGAAGAGCCACAGTACCACGGATCTTCCTTAACCACATAAACAGTAAAGAGTTTCCAGTTGTATCCATTAGTGTGCAGTAGAGCAGTATTTCTTCCTACACTGCAGAACAGAGTGCTCATCTTTCCTCTTGGCTGCTTGTTTACTAAGCCAGTCTTTGAGATTCTGTCCACAAGGTATTTGGTTCTCCTCTGTCAATGGGAGAGTGCAGCCAGTCCCCTGCAGTATACCTTTCTCCACTCTTTTATAGCAGGAATAAAAATGAAATGTGCATTCTGAGCATAAAAAGTGAGCAGGGTGGGGATGGAAAAAAAAAAGAAGAAAAAGAAAGACCGGCACCTGCAGATGCTTGAGAGCTGCAATTACTGCCTCTATGGTGCCACAGGTCAACAGGGGGCCTTTGGCTCAGGTCTGGACCGGATCAGCCCTGTCCAGCTCAGTCTGAATGAGGCCGGGGCTTGACTCTGGGCAGGGTTGTGGTCCGACATGAGAAGGTGAGATTGTATGGGGGCCGGGGGCAGGAATGAAGAGCTTTTACAAATAAAGCAGGCGCCCAGAGGGTTATGGCCTGGCTGAGAGAAAACTCACCACTGCCTTGCGCTTTCTCTCCTTTACCTCTTCTTTCCCCTACCTCCCATGTCTAATTTACGAGTGGAAAAATATGAAGATGCTGGGTGAATTATTTAGCGTGTGTACTCTGCTTTCCTTTCCCAGGAAATGAATGTGGTGCACCGCGTCCACTGCCAAAACTACTAACCTGGGCAGGGTCCATAAAGGTCCATGAAAATACAACCACCACAATGCAACACACACAATTCAATCTCAGAAACAAAATAGTGGATACTGCTGCTGCATTTGGACAAAATGGGCCCAATCTGTCAATATATATTTTTTTAATTGTCCACTTTAAAAAGAGCATCAGTCCAAACCCCTGAAAACATTCTCAGCTGTACGTTGTGTCGTCTGCATCAGGCTAAATGGCCCAAACATTAAATGTCCCAGAACTGCACGTTACGTTACATAATTGCCCTTAAGACACATAATATCAACAAAAAAAAATGGGACCTCACAAAATGAGAGCCATTATTAAAATATGCCTGGTTACTTAAATCCCCAAAGATAAACAATTTGTCGGAAGAGGCAAAACAATACCATGTAGAGCTGTGAAGATGTCATTCACCATGCCGGTGTTAAAACAAGGTCAGGTACGTGACAAGCCTAACAATAAACAGGGTTTAATGTTAGTGATGACCTGGTGGCAGATAGAGGGTTATAGTTGCCAGAGTAAACTGCTCCAAGCACTTGTACTCTGCTGTAGTCTGTATTCAGCAGTATAGTGGATAGCTGACAGAGGGGAAAAACCCAGCCTATGGCCAAAAGCAGAGGAATGACGGCTCCTGCTCCACCACATTGGGCATTGTCCGTCATCATAATAGTACTCAGGGAAGTGGTGGATGAGGAGGAGGACAGTCTGCTGCACTGTTGGGCCATTAATTAGACTGAGGATGGAGGTACTAATCTGTTAACTACAGGTCGTTATTGCACTGCATTTCCTCATTAAAAGGGCAATTCTGCCACTTTTTAACCTAAAATGAATTATCACCAGCACCCTACCAGTGTGTACATGAAGTGGAGCAGGTCGAGAGTTAAGTTCCTTGGTGTCTGCATCACCAACGAACTATCATGGTCCAAACCCACCAAGACAGTCGTGAAGAAGGCACGACAACACCTCAGGAGGTGAAAAGATTTGGCATGGGTCCCCAGATCCTCAAAAAGATAAGAGCTGCACCATCGGTTGCATCACCACCTGGTATGGCCACTGCTTGGCATCTGACCGTAAGGCACTACAGAGGGTATTGCGTACGGCCAAGCTTCCTGCCATCCAGGACCTATATACTAGGGGCTGTCAGAGGAAGGCCCAAAAATTTGGCACGGGCTCCAGTCACCCAAGTCATAGACTGTTCGCTCTGCTACCGCACGGCAAGAGATACCAGAGCGCCAAGTCTAGGACCAAAAGGCTCCTTAACAGCTTCTAAGACTGCTGAACAATTAATCAAATGGCCACCCAGACTATTTACATGGACCCCCCCCATCTATCTATACATAGTCACTTTACAAATGACCTGGACTAACCTGTACCCCCGCACATTGACTCGGTACCGGTACCCCCTGTATATAGCCTTGTTACTGGTATGTCATTTTCTTGTGTTACTTTTTGATTTAGATAATACATTTTTTTCACTAACTTGATTCAATTTGATTACATATGTGAAAACAGCAAGTTCTAATGGTCTGTGGTTACAAAGACAGCAAAAATAAATACATTTTAAAAAAGTTTCTCTGTGACGTCACAGGGTAGGATTAAAAGTAAGAAAAACCTGCAATGTCTATCTAGCCAGAGGGAAGGTCTTTTTTTATTATTATTGCTCCCCACGTCACCTCTAATCCCAGTCTTTGAAAATCACCGTTCTTAAAATAATTTTAACTTCTGATAGAACTTTTTACCTCATTTATTTCTATGAAACGTGCCGATTTCTCATATGTAGACACTGGTATTGTGCTGGAGATAATGAAAATTATGTTGAAAAGTGGTGGAATTGACACCAAGGTGGTGACACGCATCTCTGCGTGCCTGACAGACATTTCAGCTTGGATGTCGGCCCACCACCTCAAGCTCAACCTAGACAAAACCAAGCTGCTCTTCCTCCCGGGAAAGGCCTGCCCGCTCCAAGACCTCTCGGTCACGGTTGACAATCCACAGTGCCCCCTACCTAAGTGCAAAGTACCTTGGCGTGACCCTGGACAACAGCCTGTCGTTCTCTACAAACATCAAATCAGTGACTAGATCCTGCAGGTTCACACTCTACAACACCCATCCGTATCCATTGTGCATCCATTACCATATTGCCAGCAAAATTAGTAATAGCTAAATGTGCTAACGAGCACAAACAAAACTAAATTAATTGCAAAGACAAGCAATCCAGCTCAAAGTTATCAGGGCATAAAATTAACACCTGCCACCCGCCAAATGCGGGTAAATTTCGGCATTGGCGTGTAAGAATGTCTAATTCACCTGCCACTATGGAGGGTGGTCACAATCAGGGCTCTACAGTGCGAGCATTTCATAAATAGTCAACTCAAGTAAGGGCAGAAGCGCAAGTTGAGATTCATAGTAAAATAAATGCTGCAGTAGATGTTTTAAAAGTATTTCTGCGGCTTCATTTCATGTCTGATAATACACAAAGAAATCTGAATCCTGATGTTATAGCTATCCCACTGAGCGGGGTGCTGAAAGACTCATTTTTTAGAAGCAATGCACACAGGCATAAGTTTACTCGAAAGTCTACTAAAGTGAGACTTTGTCCTTGTGTTTCTTGGCTATTTGCATATTTTTTTTTTCACAAGCTAGGTTTCTTTTCAATGTTTGAGTTTGCTTCCACTGCTAGCAAAAAGAGACATTGTAGTAAGATTATAAAAAGGCACACGCGAACAGGTGGCCCTGTTACCAAGAAAACCTTACATTTAAAAAATAAATATACAATTAATAATTTAAACCTTTATTTTAACTAGGCAAGTCAGTTATGAATAAATTCATATTACAATGACGGCCTACCCCGGACGACGCTGGGCCAATTGTCAGCTGCCCTATGGGACTCCCAATCACGGCCGGATAAGATACAGCCTGGATTCGACGCCTCTTGCACTGAGATGCAGTGCCTTAGACCACAGCGCCACTCTGGAGCACCAATGAGGATTTATTTTGTTATTTATATTTTGGTTCAAAGACATATCAAGGCTTCACTACAGACCCGGGTTCGATCCCGGGCTGTGTCGCAGTCGGCTGCGACTGGGAGACCCATGAGGCGGTGTACAATTTGCCCAGCATCGTCCGGGTTAAGGGAGGGGTTGGCCGGCCGAGATGTCCTTGGCCCATCGCGCTCAAGCGCCTCCTTGTGGGGGCCGGGCGCATGTACACTGACTTCGGTCGCCAGTTGTACAGTGTTACCTCTGACACATTGGTGCGGCTGGCTTCCGGGTTAAGCGAGCAGTGTGTCAAGAAGCAGTGGCTGGTATACAAAAAAGTTAGTTTTAGGCCCTGAAAGTCATTTTTGGTGAGTTTGGAAATCTACAAGCAGAAATGAACAAAGCTGTCAAAGCAAAGGGTGGCTACTTTGAAGAAAATATAAAATATATTTAGATTTGTTTAACACTTTTTTGGTTACTAAATGATTCCATGTGTTATTTCAGTTGATGTCTTCACCATTATTCTACAATGTAGAAAATAGTAAAAATAAAGAAAACCCCGGCAATGAGTAGGTGTGTCCAAACTTTTGACTGGTACTGCACCGCAGTCAGTCAGACTGGCCTGCCCTCATGCATGCATCCTCGAGTGAGATACAGGTAACTGCCAAAATAAATGTGTAAATGTGGAATAAAGTATATTGAAAGCAGGTGCTTCCACACAGGTGTGGTTCCAGAGTTAATGAAGCAATTAACATCTCATCATGTATAAAAATGTCCAGTTGCCCATTATTTTAGCTACCATGACTGGAAGAAGAGATCTCAGTGACTTTGAAAGAGGGGTCTCAAAGTAGCATAAGGGTTTTAAAGGACGTGTGTGTGTGTGTGTGTGTGTGTATGTCTCAGTCACCAGATCAACCCAATTGAACACTTATGGGAGATTCTGGAACAGAGTCCGAAACAGCATTTTCCATCACGATTAACAAAACACCAAATGATGGAATTTCTCGTGGAAGAATGGTGTCGCATCCCTCCGATACAGTTCCAGACACTTGTAGAATCTATACCAAGACGCAGTTCTGAAGCTGTTCTGGCAGTCCATGGTGGCCCACTTTATCTGGGTGTTTCCTTTATTTTGGCAGTTATCTGTATGCAAAGGCTGCTGGAGAGATCTATTCAAATAAGGGGACATTTGTACTGTGAAAGTGACTCACTCTTCCGTCTTACCCTCTTAGCCCTGGCTTGACAGTATTGTCCGTCCCGATTACCAACATACCTCCGCCTCAAATTATTCCCATTTTAATCCTACTGACAGACCATGCATGAGAAGACATGGTGGCCCTGGAATAACCTGTGGGTCTTGTACTCCATCTATCTTTTCAGTAATGCAATAACTTTGTGAAACATAAAACACAGATTGAAAACCAATGATCTGTGTGATTGGGAATCTGAGTACCAGTCTGCCAACTACGATACTGAACACTAGAGGGGTTCAATTAAAAGGATTGTTGTCCTATACAACGTATAATATCTTACCATAATAATGAAATAGAAAGCAATGCCTTTATAGTCTAGAGAGTCATCTTAAGCAGACATTAAACAGCTATGATTCTGTTGATGAATTGCAGCGAAGCAAAGACAAATCGCACAGAATCCTAGCCACACAGGTAGGCAGGAAGGCAGCAGTATGTGGAAGGAAGGAGGCAGAACAGGACGGGACACTAGAAGATGAATTGGAGCTGAATGCCATCATTGATCCTTCGCCCAGCCTCTCTCGGTGTGAAGAAAACAGAGTGGAACCCCACTCAGAGGGGG
Organism: Oncorhynchus nerka; assembly: GCF_034236695.1. Lineage (NCBI taxonomy): Eukaryota > Metazoa > Chordata > Actinopteri > Salmoniformes > Salmonidae > Oncorhynchus > Oncorhynchus nerka. The sequence goes on from NC_088408.1 coordinate 35,541,783, forward strand.
AAATTAGAAAGGTCATTAATATTAGCTGGTCATTGGGCCCATAAATTATGGTTTACTTGAAGCAATATGAGGAAATCGATCTCCCGGCCATGGTATACATTACAGGGTATACAAAGGGAATGGCAATAAAGAAAGTGTTACGCTCCTCGGACTACCAATAACCTAGGCTCTAACAGCAACTAAACACCACAGCACTCAAGTGGAGCCAACGGTATCACTCAAGGTCTATAGCAGGGAAGAAGTTCAACCGTGCCTGACATCCCTCCTGCATAAACTTCCGCCCTAACTGCATTGTTAATTTACAGACGAAGTACAAGATACCAGACCAGGTCAACTGGTGATCCCTTTGATCTCCTGAGTTAAGTAATGTGCAAAAAAAACTAAAAGCAGATTTACCTATGGAATAATCACCAAGGCTCTCTAAAATAGGATGAATTTGTTCCTCTAGGGCAATTCAAAAGGCTGACTGAGGGCCCTTCTCCTGAAAAATGTGTTTGTTTTCTATGGCTGTGTTTTGCTTTCCGTATATTGAAGTGCATAGTGTAGGCCTATATTGATGTGTATACAGGGCTCATCTGTAAAATAGCCATTGGTCTCAGCATGACTCCCTGTCAAAAAGGTTCAATAAAATATCAAGATTGCATCTGTATAAATCAAGATTCTTTTCAAAAGGGCACGAGTCAATGGCGCAGAAGGTCTTTATTGGCATTCAGTAAATAAAAGCTACTGTACAAAGAACCTTTTAACTCAAGAAATATGCCAGCTTGGAGACATCAATTTCCCTTTCCCAAAGCAATTAAGACTGAAGGTCAGGATGTCTCACTGTGGTCGCCAACACCTCCCTACTGGGACTGTTTGTCTCTCCCTTGGTGCTGATCAATTGGATTAGGTCTCTGTTCTGCTTTACAGGCGAGAGTCATCATTAGTGTCAGTCAGGTGGTGGGGGCTGGTGGCTTGGGAGCTTCCCCTTAGTTGTGTAGAAGCACAGAGATTCTAAAAAGCAGAGGCGCAACATCGCCAGACTTCCGGGAACGCTTGCGAAACAGACCAAGCAGACCAGGCTGGGGTTTGGGGTTTGAGGAGTCAGTGAGAGAATTTTTCCTTAGTTGTTAATTGTCTTGAAATCTAAAAGGCATAACCTAGATTCGAGCCCATGTCTGAAGTAGTTATAATCTGGGATTTCCTTTGGAGAAGCAGTTTCTGCCCATCTTCATACTGTACTGTCTCTGGTAGAAGTGTGTTAGAGCTCTGGGCCTCAATGGCGTAGTAGTGTGTAGTGGAGCTGCAGTGGCCCACCAGTCCTGGCCTCCTTATCAATCAGTCCTTCAATCACTCAGTTCTTAGAGGCATGGGATCACTGGGCTATTGGACTGGTGGTCAGCTTGATGAAAGAGCGACAGGGCCTCTTAAGGCCGGTGATCACTGATATGCACACACACACGCACACGGACACAGAGGGATATGTGCGCTCACAGTATATGATTACGCTGTGACGTAGTCTTCTGCTCATAAGCCCCATAAAACCATCATAGCTGCCAATACTGGCTTTTAACTCTATCCTAGCTACATCCTAGCACTAGGAAGGCTTGTTCCTGGGGTTAAGATATAAGACGACACGAAGATGATCAGGTAGCCTAACATTCACATATTATGAAACAAAATAACTACAACCTTATAGCCTAGCATTCGTATATTGACCTGCCAGAGGACATAGCCTACATTCTTCTATAGCCTACATTTATCTGAGCATACCTCTGCGATACTCAAAGGTAATGGCCACCTACATAGTAACCTCCTGTGAAGAGGTTTCAGGCTCCATCAGTGTATAGACTATCCACAGGCATAAACAACACTGTGCCCCCTGTGAGACGCAGCGGGATTGGCTGGCAGAAAGGGACTGCTATTAAAGCCATTACACAATTAGACTGAGCACCTGGAGGGCCTCCACGTCGGTAATTCTATAGCCGTCTACAGATAATGGAGGGCAATACAGATCCGTTTCAAACGCATCTTCCTGGCATCCTTTGTAAGAGGTAAATGAACAAAAGAATGGCTAGGAGTACAGAATCGAACAATACTCTACAAAGATATACAGGTAGTTTTGGATTAAAAAGCTGTTAACTTCCCCACTAGGTTGTCTGTCATGAAAGTAAAAGTGAGGAAGAGAGGCTACTGGGATTATCAGAATGTTACAGAGGTAGGTCAGGAAGGGAAGGCGATTTCGTGTCGTCCATGGTGTGCAAAAATAATTCAACTGGATCTTGGGGGGGATAGAGAGAGAGAGACAGAGAGGGAGAGAGAGACCGAGAGAAACAGAGAGAAAGAGACCGAAAGAGAAAGAAACCGAGAGAGAGAAAGACCGAGAGAGAGAGGCCAAGAGACAGACATAGAGACCGAGAGAGAGACCGAGAGAGAGAGAGACCGAGAAAGAGAGGGAGACCGAGAAAGAGAGACCGAGAAAGAGAGAGAGACTGAGGAGGGTGAAAGAGGACTGCCTCATCCTTCCTTCCTAGACAGCCAAGGCGACTCGAGACCTTTAACAAACCCACAGTTTCTAATCCCTGGCTGCTGAGCCAGCTGGCCCTCTCCTCTCCGCATGGAGGGGGGACGGGACGAAAGCCTGACAGGGTTATTAACCGATTGCCCTTCAAGATACCAAGTGAATACTGATAAGCGGGTCAGCCCTACAGAGCTGCAGCCCAGGCACTAATTTGCATCTAATTTCCAAATGCTTACTAGCTCCACCCAATGTTGACCAGCCCAGTAGACTGAGGAAATCTCAGGCAGCACACACCACACCACAAACAGGAAGAGAGTGACATGCGAATCAGCAATAAGAGGATGCTGTGTGTGGTGCTGTGAACTGTGCTGTAATTAGCCCACAGTTGCAATGGTAAAGATTACCATAAACTATTCACCCAGTAAGGGTCTTTGTCAAACAGTCAGGCTTTTGTTCCTATGGCAATGTTTTGTTTCTATCCTGTACCTGTAGAGGTTTGTTGGATGGGATGTGTGTAGGCTACTACTAACTACAGTAATGACTGGGGATATAAACAGAGATTGCTCTACTGTCTCTGATACACACACACACACTTTCTAATTTGTACGATGATTCATAGTGGAACCTTGGTACCACGATGAAAGGGGAATAGGCAGGTGATTGTGTAAGAAGGGAACTCAAGCACAAAACTAGTTCCAAAGAATGTACAGAAAATTTTCCCATTAAAAATGACTAACCTTGCCCAAAACAAACTACACAAAGCATCCCTGCTGGTTATTTGGTTGTGCAATGTTTTCATAGTAGGCTTAAACCAGCACATCCCTCCCCCTAACAAACAGACACACACGGGCTATGGCTCTCCTTAGGAGAAACATTATGCGTTTCTAAGCCCAAGGCTGGGACCTGAGCCGAGGACTCTCAAAGGCAGCTTTACAACCATAAACATGGCACATTTTGATTGACTGCTAAAGAATCTGCCACCACTGCAATTTCCTCTAAATCACCTTATGCCTTCTGAATAATTTGATCCCATCAAGTTGTGTACTTTGTCAGCAGAGAAGCTGTACCACAGGAAGCTGATAGTCGACATGAGAACCAAAACCAAATGCCGCCAGACTAGGCAAATAACATGCTGAAGTGACAAACCAGCCAAGCAAGTGGTGAGTTGTATGTCTTTTGGATTCGTAACTAAACACCCATTAACACTTTCTATTTTGAGTGGTTTCCGAGTATGGTGGCTGTACAAAAACAGACACTGGCCCTCTGAATGGGAATAATTCTTACCCATTTACTAGTCATCATTTGTAACACTATCATTCATAGTATGGAAGTGTCTATAATTGGTTGGTTAATTCATTGTTCAAAAACAGGACTGTCTGGAGGCTTAGACCCACGTAATTAGGCTACACAGTATACGAACACTAACAAAGTGCCATCCAAAATTATCATCCAATCAATTGGACTACTGTGGTTTGTCTACAGCAGAGATGGGCAACCGGCGAACCACGGTGCCCCTTTTGTAGGCCCGTGGATCAATTCCACCACCCCTCAAAAAACAAAAACAAAAAAAAACATATATATATAATTTTTTAGGAAATCTGTCAGGGTCTCAACTTACTGTCAAGAGTTAGAATAGTAGAATACACAATGTGCAATATTCTACATTTGGTTGTGCATGAGCAGTTGTCTTGTGAGCTAACATTTTTTTTGATTGTTAAATTAGTCTAGCGGCCAGCTATCTAAACATGTAATCAAGCAATAACTGGCTGAGATAATGGATGGGCTGAACATGCCGAGAGATAAGTTCGGATTGGTCTGCCACGTTGCATGCTTCTGTCTATAACATGAGCTGCTCAGTATGTGCAGATAATCCTTGCTACCGCAGCTTTTTTTTAAAGATATAATGCTAGCCATGGAGAAGTATTACTACTGCTCTCAACAACATTGCTGCCCTGAATTTAGCAAGTGCTATCGACAAAGATCAGTGGGAAAACGTTGTGGTGGACTACTACTTTCTGCACACGGTCAGTGACTTGACACAACGCGTGCCAAACATGCTGTACAAACAAAACGGCGTAAATGGGTTCAGTCTGCTGTGAGGTGTTCATCCATGTAAGAGTCTAGCTACATTTTCAGATATTATATTTTTCAAAATTTGTCAGAAAGTTGTTTTCGATGCAAGTTCAAGTGTACTGTTAGCTAGCTAGCAAGCGTTAGCTAACGTTACGGGTATGATCTGTGTAGTAGCTAATATTATTTATACCTCAAAGTCATTTGCATTGCTAGTTATAGCCTAACCCTAGCTAACATTAAACCTAGATGGTTAGCTTTAGCTACCTGCAGATTCATTCTACAGCATTTCATGCATGGTGGCTAGCTATGACAATCAGTTTGTATTGCTAGTAGTATGGTTTGGGATGAGTCATTGTTTAGCTAGCTAGCTACAGGTCTAAACAAAAGACTCCACTTTGCCAGATGATTACATGACCCAGGTGTGTCTGGGGGATTATAATTGTATTCATGAACATGTGTACATATCTAGACAATAGTGGCCCATCCACTTAGCTAGATGTGGCTGGGGGGGTTATATCATTTATTTCACGTAACCCATCAATTTAGACCTGATATAGGTGTGCCAACATGACCGTATTCGTAATCGTATCTGTAAATTGAAATGTGATAGATCATACTGGTGATCATAAAAAACACAAGTGTTTTAGTATGCCTAATTAGATGTTGGCTAAATACTATACCTCCCTGCACATTCTCACTGCAAAAAAAAAATCAGATTAGGAGCAGTGCAGGGAGGGTGAGTGTCTGTGTGTCTTCAATTTGCAGCAGGCAGCCAAGTTTGCTGTCACTCAGTCAGAATGTGCACTAGCGTTTCCATACCCTTGCCCCACTTGTTAGATATTATGCTGCCATGTGATTTATCATAGTAGCAGGCAGGAGCAATCTAAATTATCAGACAGAAAACATGCGAGGAAAAGTGATCAGGTGAATTTTTTAAGTGAGTGGACGGAGAAATACGGTTTCACTCTAGCCAATTAGAGCAGCTGGATCAACGTACAGCCCACCCTTCTCTTTACAAACAGGCAAACTAGCCAGTTTAGTTATTTAACCCATGCAAATGACTGACGCAAAGACACATGAGAGACATGCTTCCTGGCACCCGAAAACGTTTTTTTTTCCAATCACAGATAATTACAAAAAAATACTCGGATCATAATCATATCCAGAAATTGGTCCATAACCGTTACGATAATAATTTTGTCCGACTACTCAGCACACCCCTAGTGGCTGGGTAAGCATCATCTAATAATTATGAAATATTTGTATCTGTACACTTTCTATTTTTGATATTGCTACTATGCAAATATGCATGTAACCATTTCACTCTACTGTTTACACCTTCAGTGTGTTTACCAGAGACGGTAATGTGAAGAACAACATGACCTGCACCAAAGTCAGATTAGGATTTAGGCCAAGGACTACATAGTGTTTTTCTATCTGGAGTTTTCCCTTATTGTAGGCTACTACTTTCACCACTTTTAGCCTTAATCTTTGGTTGTTTACTACACTACTCACTCTGTTTAGCACATGGCCTCACTTGTGAATCCTTAACTTCTTATGACTGGGGGGCAGTATTAAGTAGCTTGGATGAATAAGGTGCCCAGAGTAAACTGCCTGCTACTCAGGCCCAGAAGCTAAGATATGCATATTATTAGTAGAAGTTTCTAAAACTGTTTGAATGATATAACATGTGAGTATAACAGAACTCATATGGCAGGCAAAAGCCTGAGAAAAAAATCCAACCAGGAAGTGGGAAATCTGAGGTTTGTAGGTTTTCAAGTCTTTGCCTATCCAATATACAGTGTAGAATTTGGTCCGATTGCCCTTCCTAAGTCTTCCACTAGATGTCAACAGTCATTAGAACCTTGTTTCAGGCTTCTACTGTGAAGGGGGTGCGAATAAGAGTTGTTTGAACCAGGTGTCTGGCAGAATGCCATGAGCTAAGTCTCGCGTGCAGCCGTGAGAACGAGCTGCGTTCCCTTTCATTTCTAAAGACAAAGGAATTGTCCAGTTGGAACATTACTGAAGATTTATGATAAAAACATCCTAAAGATTGATTATATACATCGTTTGACATGTTTCTACGAACTGTAATGTAACTTTTTGGACTTTTCATCGGACCTAGTGCTCGCACCTTGTGAATTTGGATTTGTGAACTAAACATGTGAACAAAAAGGAGGTATTTGGACACAAATGATGGACTCTATCAAACATTTATTGTGGAACAGGGATTCCTGGGAGTGCATTCCGATGAAGATCATCAAAGGTAAGTGAATATTTACCCTGCAGTTGACTCCACAACATGGCGGGTATCTGTATGGCTTGTTTTGGTCTCTGAGTGCTGTACTCAGATTATTCCATGGTGTGCTTTTGCTGTAAAGCTTTTTTTGAAATCTGACACAGTGGTTGCATTAAGGAGAAGTATATATTTAATTCCATGTATAACACTTGTATTTTCATCAACATTTATGATGAGTATTTCTGTAAATTGATGTGGCTCTCTGCAAAATCCCCATGTTTTGAAAGCAAAACATTACTGAACATAACGCGCCAATGTGAACTGAGATTTTTGGAGATAAATATGAACTTTATCGAACACAACATACATGTATTGTGTAACATGAAGTCCTATGAGTGCCATCTGATGAAGATCAAAGGTTAGTGATTAATTCTCTATTTCTGCTTTTTGTGACTCCTCTCTTTGGCTGGAAAAATGGCTGTGTTTTTCTGTGTCTAGGCGCTGACCTAACATAATCGCATGGTATGCTTTCGCCGTAAAGCCTTTTTGAAATCTGACACTATGGTGGGATTAACAAGAAGTTTATATTTAAAAATGGTGTATAATACTTGTATGTTTGAGGAATTATAAATATGAGATTTCTGTTGTTTGAATTTGGCGCCCTGCACTTTCACTGGCTGTTGAAAAATCGATCCCGTTAACGGGATTTCCACCGTAAGAAGTTTTAAAGAGATGGGTGGGGCTAAGGCTTAAGAGGGTGTGAACAATGCTTAATGTTTGAAGAGATCTCCAGTAGCTGTACCAAAACATTCCAGGGCCATTTTCTCAAAGGTGGAATAACAAGTTTGTCAACTTTCAAAGCAGAATTACTTTCCCATTGTTCCTCAACTGCAGGGTATGATATACCATTTGGTAGCTCTGAGTCTCTACTTTTATCCAATGTAAAAAGCACAATTTCAAAGTTTGCTACATAAGAGGTCAGTCACATTAAAAACTGCAAACATTTCTTTCCACCCGATGGCAAAATGTGTAGAATTACAGGAAATTAACTAAAGGGGTCCCCAAAACGCTAGGTGTGTATGGATGTAGGTATGCAGACCCATGTGCCACTGCGGCCCCTCAATGAGTTCCGATATTTTGTGGCCCCCACCCCCATCAAAATTGCCCATCCCAGGTCTACAGGATGCACTCTCAATCTGGGCGATAATGAAGAGTATGGGATTACGTGTATATAAATACAGGACAGATATCTGGGTACAGAGTTAATTAGTTCAAAGTTCAATAGACACAAACCACTAGCTGAACATATTATGCCTGTGCTGTACAGTGTCGTATGGGCCTAACTATAGTAAACCGCGTGTCATTTAAGAGGAACTTGCCGATTAGGCAAAACACTACAGCAAACACCGTATGGGAAGCGAAACTAATTACACAAACCCAAAGCAGCCATACTCATTCTAGTAGATAATAAAACACACATACATACATACATGCATACATACATCTCACCTCTTTAATTTTTTCTCGTCGCTCTTTGGTTTCCGGATCGGAGGGCTCGTGCCCTGTTGCTCCGGGTGGCCGGACATATTCAATGACTGGTAGGTTATCGTCATATTTCCCACCTTTACCGAGACCTTCCTTCAAAACTTTGTCCTTCTCGTTCTGTATATCTTGCTTTATCTCGTCTGGTCGTTTCTGAAGAGTGTCTTTGGCTTCAACCAAAGCCTTTTCGTGGTCCTTTCTAATCTTGGCTAATATCTTTTCGTCGGTCCCAACTGCGATATTTGAATCACTATCCGTACCTTTTCGAGTGTTGGTTTCTACCGCGGACGAGTGGAAGAAAACTCCGCTGAGCAGCTTCGACGAATCCGGTAGGAAAAAAATAGCACCGAAACAAAGCGTAATAAAAGCGCTAAAAACTAATAGCAAAATGAATTTCTCTGTCAGTCTGAAACTGGTCGGGCTGGAAGACTTCCTACTCGGGGTAGCTGTAAAAGGCAATAGAGTTGCTACTGGCATTTTCCTTGTCGTTCAAGAAACTAAAACAAATGAATTCAATTCTAAAATCGGCTTACGTCGCACACAGTCTGAGCTTCCGTACAATACTATTAGCTATCCATTTCCCATATGTATATCACATAAATTAATAATTTAGTATTTCGTAAAAGTTACTATTGAGCAGCGCGCTGCTGTTTCAACTGCCCATACTGAGAAAACATCTGCAAAAACTCTTCGCTCAGAGCAGAACGGAAGGAATGGCAGCTATGCGCAATTGACAGCTCTTCTTGTCCAATCGCTTTGGTCTGCGCGTACAGTTAGCGAAATACAATTGTGGGCGTGTTGTTCGGACCGGAATGTGACAGTGACACTCTTGTTTTGATGTCTTGTTCAAACTTAATGGTCACTCATAAATACAAGACACATGCAGTGATCTAAACGATATCACATAATACAAAGTGGTCATATGAAACGGTTCTAGAGTAGAGGTAGTCAAGTCAGTCAATCACATCTCGGATGGATCTCGTAGTCGCACGGATTGTCTACTCAGTCAGGGTGTGTAGCGCGTGGACATTCCACATCGGCTCATGCGTTTGTCATGTGGCTTTGCGCGTGGCTGAATCGGACTTGTATAATGAAATACAAATAAATACAATCGCATAGAAATAGTTTTTGGAATGTTAGGCTACAGAATATAGAACAAAATACATGAGAAGCAGGATCCGTGTATGTCAAATAGATGTATTTTTTTAGTCATTGTAATAATTTTTGCTTGCTGATATTGCCGTTTATTATGTCAACAGAGAGAGAGAGACTGAATGTAAACTAAACAAATAACAGCCTGCCAACACTTGTAATGAAAAAATAAACCACCTATAGATTTTTTTGCATGGCTACAATATCAGACTGCATTTATGCATTTATATTGCACACTTCAAATCAAATGTATTTGTCACATACACATGGTTAGCAGATGTTAATGTGAGTATAGCGAAATGCTTGTGCTTCTAGTTCCGACAATGCAATAATAACCAACGAGTAATCTAACCTAACAATTCCAAAACTACTACCTTATACACACAAGTGTAAAGGGATAAAGACTATGTACATGAAGATATATGAATGAGTGATGGTACAGAACGGCATAGGTAAGATGCAGTAGATGGTATCGAGTACAGTATATACATATGAGATGAGTAATGTAGGGTATGTAGACAAAGTGGCATAGTTTAAAGTGGATAGTGATACATGTATTACATAAAGATGCAGTAGATGATATAGGGTACAGTATATACATATGAGATGGGTATGTAAACATTATATTAAGTAGCATTGTTTAAAGTGGCTAGTGATATATTTTACATACATTTCCATCAATTCCCATTATTAAAGTGGCTGGAGTTGAGTCAGTGTGTTGGCAGCAGCCACTCAATGTTAGTGGTGGCTGTTTATAACAGTCTGATGGCCTTGAGATAGAAGCTGTTTTTCAGTCTCTCGGTCCCTGCTTTGATGCACCTGGACTGACCTCACCTTCTTCATGATAGCGGGGTGAACAGGCAGTGGCTCGGGTGGTTGTTGTGGTGTAGGTGTCCTGGAGGGCAGGTAGTTTGCCCCTGGTGATGCGTTGTGTAGACCTCACTACCCTCTGGAGAGCCTTACGGTTGTGGGCGGAGCAGCTGCCGTACCAGGCGGTGATACAGCCCGACAGGATGCTCTCGATTGTGCATCTGTAGAAGTTTGTGAGTGCTTTTGGTGACAAGCCGAATTTCTTCAGCCTCCTGAGGTTGAAGAGGCGCTGCTACGCCTTCTTCACGACGCTGTCTGTGTGGGTGGACCAATTCAGTTTGTCCGTGATGTGTACGCCGAGGAACTTAAAACTTACTACCCTCTCCAATACTGTCCCATCGACTTCAGTACATGAATCTGTCTCTTGACTATCAGTATGTGTAGCATTATTGGTTTTGAATTGTGGTGGCATCTGTGTCCCTCACCTTTGCAACCATGAAAAACTCTGTTTTTGTCTTCATTGAACTGTTTATCAATGACAAAACATAATACAAGTTATGTATACTGCAAAACGTTGTTTATGCATTGCTTGAAGTAGGTTAATTAAGGCAAGCAAATTGGCTGGTCCCAGTAGTGGCGCAGCAGAGTTGTTGTGACATGTTTTGGGGATTGAGAGATATCCATCCATTATTTTGAATGCTAAAAAGAAAGAAAAAAATGCAGTGGTGTAGTGGAAGGTGTACGCAAGTCTACGCCGTATACCCACTTATTTTTCAGTGGGCATTGCGTTTACTCCTTAATCCCCACTGATACCAATCAAAATAGTGTAGTGGAGGTATAGGCTGTATCAATTAATAGAGCTGATGGAACAGATCGGAATGTTTAGCTTAATGTTGATAAACTATTATTTCTTCACATTTTAGGCACAATAATGCTAGGTGCCTGCACACTTGAATTAATGGGTAACTACTCTCAAAAATCAAAATTTCACCATGCTCAGTTTTTTCCCAGACCTCAAAAGTAGTCTCCTGATGTGGTTTAAGCATTGTTATGGAATGAAAACCTGAAATAAATGGGGGAAATCTGTACATTTCTGACTCAGTTGATCTGTTTCAATAGTAGGCCTGACTGTGAAAGACCAATGTAGGATTTATCGTTTAGGTCATTTAAAGTGTATGTCACTGTTTCTCATAGAATTTGATGCACAGGGCGCCTTGGGAAAAAAATGGCCAAAATTTGAGTATACCAACTTCTCCAGGCACCACTACACCACTGAACAAAAATATTTCATATATTGTATTGATCAATAAAAACCAAACATCTTTTGTATTTTTTTAACTAATATAATGTGTCTCTACGTTTGTCATTGGTGTTACTGCCTTGAATTAGAAACACAGACAAGGACCTTGAGCATTCGCTCCAGTGACAATATCACTTCAGTAGTCTGAGACCTTAGACCTTATATTTTGAGCATCTGTGGCCTCCATTTTAAAAGAAATCTTAATTTACCGATGCGTCATTGTTGTTCTACTCCTTCTGGTGGCACAATGTTATCATATTAGCAAACATTATTTAAACTAATTAAGCTGCCATATTAGTTGATTTAGAATGGGATGATGTGCCCTGATAAAAAAAAAATGTAAATGCCATGCCCAAATGCCATCGCAATTCACAAATGACCCTTACTGTATGTGTGCCTTCAGAAAGTGTTCATACTCCTTGACTTATTCAAAATGTTGTTGTACTACAGCCTAAATTCAAAATGTATATAAAATAATAATAATAATTATAATCTCACTCATCTACAGACAATGCCCCATAATTACAAAGTGAAAACATGTTTTTAGAGTTTATACATGAATAGAGTATATTTTAGTGTATTATCATATATGTTAGAATCATATTTGGCAGTGATTACAGCTGTGAGTCTTTCTGGGTAAGTCTCTAAGAGCTTTGCACACCTGGATCATACAATATTTGCCCATTATTCATTTCAAAATTCTTCAAGCTCTATCAAATTGGTTGTTGATCATTGCTAGACAACCATTTTCAAGTTTTGCCATAGATTTTCAAGCTGATTTAAGTCAAAACTGTAACTCGGCCACTCAGTAATATTCTCTGTCTTCTTGGTAAGCAACCTCAGTGTAGATTTGACCTCGTGTTTTAGGTTATTGTCCTGCTGAAAGGTGAATTAATCTCCCTGTGTCTGGTGGAAAACAGGCTGAACCAGGTTTTCCTCTACGATTCTGCCTGTGCTTAGCTCCATTCCACTTTTTTTTTTTATCTTGAAAAACTTCCCAGTCCTTAACAATAACATGATGCAGCCGCCACTATGCTTGACAATATGGAGAGTTGTACTCAGTAATGCATTGTATTGGATTTGCCCCATTCATAACATTTTGTATTCAGGACAAAAACTGAATTGCTTTGCCATATTTTTTGTAGTATTACTTTAGTGCCTTGTTGCAAACAGGATGCATGTTTTGGAATAGTTTTATTCTGTACAGCCTTCCCTCTTTTCACTCTGTCAATTATGTTAGTATTGTGGAGTAACTACAATGTTGTTGATCCATCCCGTTTTCTCCTATCACAGCCATTAAACTGTTTTATAGTCGCCATTGGCCTCATGGTGAAATCCCTGAGCGGTTTCCTTCCTCTCCGGCAACTGAGTTAGGAAGAACACATATTTCTTTGTAGTGACCGGTTGTATTGATACACCGTCCAACGTGCAATTAATAACTTCACCATGCTCAAATGGATATTCAATGTCTGCTTTTTTAAATGTTTACACATCTACCTTCTTTGCGAGGCATTGGAAAACCTACCTGGTTTTTGTGGTTGAATCTGTGTTTGAAATTCACTGCTCGACTGAGGGAACTTACAGATAATTATATATATAGGGTAAAGAGAGGGGGTAGTCATTAAAAAATCATGTTCAACTCTATTATTGCTAATTATTATATGACGTGTTAAGCACATTTTTACTCCTGAACTTATTTAGACTTGCCATAACAAAGGGGTTGAATACTTATCGACTGAAGACATTTCAGTTTTTAATTTTAAATGAATTTGTAAACATTTCGAAAAACATAATTCCACTTTGACATTATAGGGTATTGTGTTTAGGCCAGTGACAAATCAAAAAAAATTCAGGCAGTAACACAACAAAATGTGGAAAAAGTCAAAGGTGTGTTAATACTTCCTGCAGGCACTGTACAATGATGCCAGTATTCCGTCACCTAATGACTCTGTTCTGTATGGATTCGTTTTGGAACAAACAACAGTCCCTAGAAAAAAGTTTAGCCCTGCTTTGACATGTCTTTCACTCGCAATCAGGAGATTGCCTAACCCCTACTTTTGTCCCGATTGGTTGATTGTCAGTAAAGCTACAGTACTGCTGCTATATGATGACATATTGACGCATTCACAAGACTATTTGTCTTTCCTGCAATTCAAAAGAAAATTGAAAGGAAAATACATGCTTGCTTTGATGTTAGATGCTTGTTGCAGTAATCTGCTGACAAGCAATCATCCTGGGTATTATTTTCTATTTAATTTCAATGCAATCTAACGTCCATATTTGTATATTTTGTGGAAAGGTCCCGTGTTTGATTGACACATCCAGAGGGTTTTGAGATGCAAAGTGGCTACTAGTGTTGGTCGTGTACCCATGTAAGCTTTGCACCCAATCAAATGTTAAGTAGGCCATGTCACCCAGCTGTGTTATTCCTCCTTGCTCCCTCTTTAGCCATAGTCCAAATATAACCACTATTGAATCTGATTCAAACACAATCGCCGCCTTGTCCCCGAGGGGGACTCATTTGTGTGGAGCTGAAGAGAGAGAGAGAGAGGCTGGATGTATGCTATGAAAATGGTCACTAATTGGACTGGAGTTTAAACTCCCTCACAATCCATTTTGTTGCTCCCTGACAGAAATCAAACTTACTTTGAAATGTTTTAATAAGACATAGAAAATATGCTAATCCGTAGGCCTACTGGACTGTTTGCATTGCATGCAGTGAGGCTCAGACAAAAAAATGTGCCAGTGGTAGCATGGTAGCAACACAACATGGTAGCAGCACAAAACATGGTACAAACATTATTGGGCAGAGACAACAGCACAAAGGGCAAGAAGGTAGAGACAATAATATATCACACAAAGCAACCACAACTGTCAGTAAGAGTGTCCATGATTGAGTCATTGAATGAAGAGATTGAGATAAAACTGTCCAGTTTGAGTGTTTGTTGCAGGTCGTTCCAGTCATTAGCTGCAGCGAACTGAAAAGACGAGCGACCCAGGGATGTGTGTGTTTTCGGGACCTTTAACAGAATGTGACTGGCAGAACGGGTGTTGTATGTGGAGGATGAGGGCTGCAGTAGATATATCAGATAGGGGAGAGTGAGGCCTAAGAGGATTTTATAAATAAGCATCAACCAGTGGGTCTTGCGACAGGTATACAGAGATTACCAGTTTACAGAGGAGTATAGAGTGCCGTGATGTGTCCTATAAGGAGCATTGGTGGCAAATCTGATGGCCGAATGGTAAAGAACATCTAGCCGCTCGAGAGCACCCTTACCTGCCGATCTATAAATGATGTCTCCGTAATCTAGCATGGGTAGGAAGGTCATCTGAATCAGGGTTAGTTTGGCAGCTAGGGTGAAAGAGGAGCGATTACGATAGAGGAAACCAAGTCTAGATTTAACTAGCCTGCAGCTTTGATATGTGCTCAGAGAAGGACAGTGTACCGTCTAGCCATACTCCCAAGTACTTGTATCAGGTACCTCATGTTCTGAACCCTCAGACGTAGTAATCACACCTGTGGGGAAAGGGGCATTCTTCTTACCAAACCACATTACCTTTATTTTGGAGGTGTTCAGAACAAGGTTAAGGGTAGAGAAAGCTTGTTGGACACTAAGAAAGCTTTGTTGTAGAGCATTCTGGAGGAAGGGAGCATTCATTATAACATAACAGGCAGAGCAGAAATGATAATATCAAAGTACACAAAGGACTGTGAGGTCCGTAATCTAATTCTACATCAGAGGCTTCCAGGCATCTTTTTCTCTGCTTCAGCAAGCACTAACTGTTATCATTGTAATTTCCTGCCAATGGACTTAACAGGGTTGAGGAGAAATGGAGGCTGGAAAGTATTTTCCTGAAAGGAAGTGCAGTATATAAACACTGATAACTGTAGTAGTTACATTTCAGAGTTGTTGTTAACATCAACTCTGTTTTCTAAAGGGGTTTATTTTGACCATTTATGCTATCGTGTTGCATGGCATATATTGTACAGATTGTGCTGTATGAGGTATGTCATGTTATGTTCAAGTTCAGAAAGTATGACTAGGTCTACACATTCATAAAGGAGTGTATCAGTATGATGGTATATTTCATACAGCATACCCTTTTTTGCACAGTGTGACACACTGACTCATTATTCCCTGGATATGGTTGATTCTATAGAAGTGGTGCAATTTGCAGTCCCATCCCTAAAAAACGGTTTAAAGAAAACAGTTAAGTCTCCTCCCAAACTTAGGCAATAACAAACACTCCAAAACATCAGGTTTGAAAATAAATCAATTCATGATTAAAACATTTTTTGACCACTATTATTTCAAAAGAAGTTGTTTTAAAGATACTGATCTAATTAGTAGCTTAGTATATTTCTAAACATCATTCTCTAAAAAAATGCGGTCCCACTTTTTGAAACACACACATTAAAAGACTGTAGAATGAATGTGCCTTAAGCCACACCCCTACAAATATCACCAGGTGATGGGATTGCACCCATCTCCAGCAAGGCCATAAGGTGAGGTGTCTGTCTGCAAATATTTTGGAGAAAATGTATGAGCAAGTTGGTAAATCTTCATGTATGTGTCACTACCGAACACCTAATCTATCCAGAAATATGTAAAGTACGCAATTGAGGCTATCTCCATGTGGGTAGTGGACAAGTGCACACATCAGGAAAATAGTGTAGAGATGCATAGCCAGCAGGAGATCTCCAATAATTCCGGTCGTGATCTTCCTCACACACATTCTCCCCCAAATGTAAAAAACGATTGAAAACGGTATCTGATTAGCCTACGTGTTTAAAATGACATAGCAAAAGCAAAAGACTGAACTTCTTTGTTTACTATCCTGTTAGGACTGTACCAGTCCCAGAAGAATCTGTGTCTTTACAGACACTATCAGACTAGCTCCCCCATGGCTGAAATCCCTCTCATTCCCCACTCCTGCTGGAATATCAGCGGCAGGCTTTCAGTCAGGAGCTTCACCAAGGGAAGCATGCACCACATGTCACCCGCTCAACACCTGCAGCAACAACCCACCTGCCGAGCTCCGAGCTTTGCTACAGGTAATTCATCATGGTTTATACACTGTGATCATATTACATTTTCACTTCACACATCATTATGAGGGCTTGTAATGGGTGTCGCCTAGAGAAACGTTTTTGAGGCAGAACTAGTTCCCATGTTAATAGGAAATTGCATACGAAGGTTTTACATGGAACAGGAGGCACAGCAGGTAAATCGAACATGCTTGGCTTGCCTTTTGATGGATTTGAGGATGCAGTGCGGAGGTCAAAGATGATTGTTTACTAATTGTATAGAAATTGGAAGAGTAATGCAGTAGTAATTTCAGAAGGCTACCAGGCTCAGGCCCGCATCAAAATTAAAGAGCTCTGATCGCTAAAATCAATCTACTCGATCTTTACGGTTATCTAGACTCCCTATAACTGGACAGGAAGTTCCAAGAAAGACCTGCCTGAATTAGAATGCAAAAGTACATTGTTATTTTGTCTTGATTATACAAACACGGGACTATTTTGTGTGAGCTAAAACAAATAAAAATGATGAACTAAAATGAGCTACCTTTATTAATAAGACTAACATAGCTACCAGCCTCAAGCAACTGGCCATGTTTACTCAAGTGGACTTTTGCTCCATCACATTGCTTTTAGCTCCATGAATTGCGCATCCAAGCTCCTCTAGCTGCAGGCTTGACCATTCATGTGGCAGAATCAAGGGTTGTGTGAGAAGACCGCTGTGTAATTTCTGACTGATGTACATGAAATAGTAATTACCCATCGCAATACCCCATTGCTTTTATGCTGTGGTGTTTCAGTGGGAACTTCAGTTTCTTCAAAGCAAGTGTTTCTCCATAGCAACCAGTCGCACAAAGGCAGTATTTCTTCAACGCAATATTGCTCAATGAGGTAGAATCAGCAGAGGCATCTTAATCAGCACCTTTACCACAAATGTCTGTGTGTTTCTACCTATTTACTTACATTGACCTATGCATGTTGACCAGAGGCGAAATTGTGTAAGTTAATTTCATGAATACTATATTCAAACTGAACTGATCTGGAGAATCCTGTAGTGGAACTAATGTTGGCATGACGTTAGCCAGAGAGAACCAGATGTTTCTGCAGTAACATATTCTGGTATTTACGGAGAAGATCATCGGAAATCCTATCAGTGCATTTGCACCTCTTCAGAGGACAGTTATTGATTAGCATAATGCATTCTGTTTCCCATGTTGAGCAGCATGTTGGAACCCTCTGGAACAACCTTTGTAACCTAAAGGCCACGAAGCCCAAGACAAGTGTTTTGAGGTCTAATTCGGCTGGTCTGAAGTGTTTGTTATTGTAACCTTCAAGAAACCTCAGGGAGCAGAGTGAAATCATTCTATGATCGATCGCAAAATGTTGCCACTCAAAGAGCTTTTGCTGTTTGTTCTGCCTGATTGAAAATAACCATAGGTACCACATCAATGGTTGCAAAGCTACCTGTAATTTAACAAAGTTATTGGAATTTTCGGTAATTAACAGAATCTATGGTAACTTTGGTCATTTATACTTGAATAACTTTTTTTTAAATGATTCGTATACAGTATTAATTGTTTATATGTCCATATTGTCCACGAGTTTCTAGTGGATATACCATATGATTCAAGAGAATTTACAACTCTTCCAACTATTTACTTTTTTTCACAGTTTGATGGCAAAACATTAACAATAAATACATATTAAAATAGTAAAAAAGTTAATATTAAGTCTATTTCATGCTGAAACAATTAAATTAAACAAAAATATTATTCACTAAGTTGGTTTATATTTTAGATAATGTTTACAGCTTTGTCATTCAATTTGTTATTTTAAAATAATTTTATATATTTTACATGTCATAAGGCCACACAGAGGGTTAGCAATAACTACAGACACCTGTGATAATCTGAAGTACCCATAAACTGTAATTTTATAAAATGCCCCAAAAACATTTAAAAGTTTCCCTATAATTCTGGTAGTTTACTGGTAAAGTTTCTAGTAATATACCCTCCCATTGCAACGCTAACCACCCAAGTCACTGCCTTCTAAAACCCCAATCCACCCAAACCTGATCCAACCCTCCTCTCCAAACCCTGAAATGAAGCCTAATCCTAGCCCCGTGTTCGGTCAATCTTTGCCAACCTATACAAACAAGTCCTCTCCTGCACCATTTTTGACTTTGAGGACTGCATTATTGGCTCATTGGACCGGGGACAACATAGTGGCATGTTGCTACCCTCCTGAACGAGTGTAGCGGCTCCTGTTGTGGCTTGTGTTTATTGTCGACGACTCAGCCTTCTGTGGAGATGTCACTTTGTTTTATCCAGGAGCCGCAGCCTCCCATGTGTCTGTGTGGCTCCTGAGACTGGGTGATTTTTCATCATGATGCCACAAAATTAACTTCAGTGTGATGAGTAGAGCAGTGTAACGTTACTAAACGCACTGCCATTTCATTTGGATAGATAGGGGAACCAGAATGAATAACAATCAGGACAGGTGTAAACGGTAGGCTTTATGCATACAGTGACGCAGCCAGAGCCAGCATCAATCATACAGTAAGGCAGCCAGAGCCAGCGTGAATCATGCAGTGAGGCAGCCAGAGCCAGCGTGAATCATGCAGTGAGGCAGCCAGAGCCAGCGTGAATCATGCAGTGAGGCAGCCAGAGCCAGCGTCAATCATACAGTGAGGCAGCCAGAGCCAGCGTGAATCATGCAGTGAGGCAGTCAGAGCCAGCATCAATCATACAGTGAGGCAGCCAGAGCCAGCGTGAATCATGCAGTGAGGCAGCCAGAGCCAGCGTGAATCATGCAGTGAGGCAGCCAGAGCCAGCGTCAATCATACAGTGAGGCAGCCAGAGCCCGCGTGAATCATGCAGTGAGGCAGCCAGAGCCAGCGTGAATCATGCAGTGAGGCAGCCAGAGCCAGCGTCAATCATACAGTGAGGCAGCCAGAGCCAGCGTGAATCATGCAGTGAGGCAGCCAGAGCCAGCGGGAATCATGCAGTGAGGCAGCCAGAGTCAGTGTGAATCATGCAGTGAGGCAGCCAGAGCCAGCGTGAATCATGCAGTGAGGCAGCCATAGCCAGCGTGAATCATGCAGTGAGGCAGCCAGAGCCAGCGTGAATCATGCAGTGAGGTAGCCAGAGCCCGCGTGAATCATACAGTGAGGCAGCCAGAGCCAGAGTGAATCATACTTAAACCGCTGAGGATGTATTCAGCAAAGGAAAGGTATTTCCATGTGCAGAATATTGATTAGGGAGGAGAATAATTTTGTTGCATTTTTAGAATCAGTAGGAGAGTTTGCCACATTTGAAGTATTGACTACCTATTAAAGTAAATATCCTGCTTATTCAGGAGTAAAAACACAATGATAAATCTTAACGCTGGCGCTATAGGTTCCACGGTGTGTGAAATACATTTGCTATTTTCGCAATGGGCACAGTAACTGGCGGTGGCGCAAAAGCGCTGGGTTTTGATGATAAACAAGGTGTGGGTGTGTCGAGGCTTGACACCGCACTGACCAATCAGAATGTGCTCCACGGCTAAATATGTGGTTACTTCAAATTGTGTATTTATGGTATTTTATTTATTGCATTGTCATCAACTTTAATTTGAATGGTAGTCCACATTGTTCTAATTGCATTGCCTCAATATGGAAATACATAGGTTATAGCATTCACACTGATATAGGGTCTAGGCCTACTGTAAATTGCAGTCTGGACATGGGCTTGCCAAACGTAGTCAATAAGCAAGACTAAATTCACTATTCTATTGATAAGGCTTAGAAATACGGTGTCTAATTCGAATCAAATTTAAATAATTTTGCACGCCCAATTTTTCCGTTTTTGATTTGTTAAAAAAGTTTGAAATATCCAATAAATGTCGTTCCACTCCATGATTGTGTCCCACTTGTTGTTGATTCTTCACAAAAAAATACAGTTTTATATCTTTATGTTTGAAGCCTGAAATGTGGCAAAAGGTCGCAAAGTTCAAGGGGGCCGAATACTTTCGCAAGGCACTGTATTTGTACATTTCAGGTTAGAAGCATGATATCATCATAAACCACATCCCTCGTTCCATGAGCATAAGGCAATGTGTGCACACATAGGCCCAATGGCTCTTTGACAGGAGGCATGGATGCTTGTTCTATTCATTGAAGAAAGTTTATTAAATAGTACAGTAAGACTGCAATAGATCTAGTTATAACAAACAGGTAGCAAATAAAACATTGTATTGGCTTCAACATGAATATATTAGTCTACACACAATGCATTTGCATTTCGAAAAATGCACTGCATGTTCGAGCCATGGACAATTTGACATTGCCCAAATGTTATAGTAAGATTAGCCTACCATCGCCGTTGATATGGCCAGTTAGTGACTGCCACGTGAAAGGTCAAGAAACGAACAGGCAAATAGCCTTCAAGCCAGCACCAAGGACAGCGATCGGAATTCCCACCATTTGACTGTCCAAATGTGAAAGGTGCCATTTTTTATACAATTATTAAGAAAAAACTGCAAACAGTCTATTGTAATAACTTGCTGTTCCTAAACAGACTTCCTACAGTCACTGACAACTTTTATTCAATGGGCATTGCACATAGGTCTAACGAGTTCAAACATTTCACAGAAGCTGCATGGACAAAATATAAAGAAACAACTGGAATGTCTGACTGTTTTGCTTCTCGTGATATTTGAATAAAACATTGGTTATAGGCTACTGATTAGGCCAGTAGCTCCGAACCAGGGGTACTAGGACCCTGGGGGGTACTTGGCTTATCCACAGGGTGTACTCGAAGACTCATAAGACCATAGGCCTACTGGTAAAATGCAGATAAGGGGGTACTTCAGGGGTACTCGGGCCAGAGTAAAATTCAGTTGGAGGTACAGTAACCGAAAAGTGTTGGGAACCACTTGATTAGGCTACTGTGTGCTGCTGCTGGTCAAAATCGATGTCACAACCAATTGCATTACCGCTAAAACCAGTTTTTGGTGAGTCTTAAATATTACTTGTAGCACTGCTTGAAATTTGGACATTGGCACACTTTTTTAAGGACACACCTCAAATATTTCCATCTCTTCCACCTCAGCGCAAGTGAGCTGATATAAGACAAGTACATTACCAACCCTGGTGCCAGAGTTGGAAAATAGCAGAGCGCTGGCTTTTTACAAGTTGATATTGCCAACGAGCGTGCATTTTAAACTAGTGCCGCCTTAATGCCAGCCGACAATAGAGCCCAATGTTTCATTCAAGGATGTAGCGGTGAAAAGCAATTTGGCCAACCAAGATTACTATTCCCGTGTACACATACACCACCCTAAAAAGTATAAGCATAGTCCATGATGAGTTTGGAAACCATAACAATGTATTATGTACAGTTGGAATGACCTTAGGAATTACATAACCTTGCTGTCCACAAGGTGCAGCAGTGAGTCAGAGATTATGCTACCTTGTCGTTGGGAGGCCATGGTCCTCTGATCACTGTGAGGGATGCTACTATGTAACCACCACAAAACTATAAGCATATGCTTAAAGGCTGGCTACATATTCAGGCTGCTTCAGAAAATAAGCCAATCTATTATGAAGTCATGTATTATTATTTTTTTGTTATTGATCTACTGCTTTGCTGGAAATACCGTTCCACCTTTTTGCCAACATGTTGCTCATCAGTCATCGCCCTCGAATATTCATTCATCGAACACTTTCGCCCCCTCTAATCTCCCTGTTGCAGACAAAACCAAACAAACTGAACTAGATCTCTGGCCTCTCAATTGAGAAGAGGCAAATATCAATACCACCATTTGGCGCAGTTTGGAGATGAAAACATAACCCTTCCTTGTTTCCTTATCATTGATTTCTGTGGGGAGACGAAAGACTCCTTCTGTCTGTATTATTACGTCTGAATTCCTGTTTAGTACCACTATAACAGTCTCACTGACTACAAGTAAATAACCATATTTATCTTTAAAGACTTTTCATTAGGCATAACGAAACACCAAGGTTTTCAGGCAAGCTGCTTCTCTTGGAGATACTGCGTTGTCAAGGTGATGTGAGAAGCATCTCTCCTTGAACAGCGGGGTCAGTAATCTCCAATCTGTGTGTCACATGTAATAATAACAGATGCAGTCACTCTGGGGCTCTCTCACCCCACCCGTGACTGGGACGCCCCTCCACCCAACCAGGCAGCATTGCGAATCCCATGTCCATCCCATGTCCAGCTCAGCTACTCCGTGGTGGAGGAAAAATCACTGACCCCTCCCTTCCACTGGAAGCCCGGGCCTCTTTCTTTCTTAGGAGGGTTTAGACAAAGGGGTGACGGAGTCGGGCCACCTGAGGGTCGTGAAGCGTTAATGAATGATAATTAGCATCGCCAACGAGCAGCACTTAGCTGGGGCCCGTGTTCAGAGGTTGAGAGAGGAAAGTGTAATTATGCTCGCACAAGACTGCCATTAGCATGTGCTCTCCCGCTTTACATACCGTTTGATTCTCTCACTCGTGTGACATGTCAAATGTTCTCAGCAGCACTGTGTGATGATGAATACGCTGCACTGCCGGCTGTACCATAAACATGGGCCGATACCTGTGACCTCTCAATATGCAAAGGATTTAGCTGGAGTTTTTAGTCCCTGTCACGTCTGAAATGTATTTTTAGCACAAGTTGGTTTCGAGAACTTATTAGTAATTCACCAGTTTGGTTCTTTGACCCCAGATTGAATGAAAATGTATTAAATGCCATGTTAAATATGCTCTTCAATAAAAGCCAGAGATTCCACTCCATCTGAGGTCATAAGCACTTCATCATAACGATGGCTCTCTCATTTCTGGAAAAATAAACAGGAGGGAATGAATAGAAAGCCAGGATGTTGAATTGTCGGGCTGATGTGGTGCATCAGTTTTATATGACTCCTCTGAAGGACTAATGAAGATGAAATGGTTATTGTGACAGTTCACAACCCCAAAGCTTCAGGTGAAATCAAAATGCTTCCATCACATGTTCATGAAATCCAATTTTATTGGTTATATACACATATTTAGCAGATGCTATTGGGGGTGTAGCAAAATGCTTGTGTGCCTAGCTCCAAAAGTGCAGTAGTATCTAACAACTCACAACAATACACGCATCTAAAAGTAAAAGAATGGAATTAAGAAATATATAAATATTAGGATGAGCAATGTCAGAATGGCATTGACTAAAATACAGTAGAATACAACTGCACCACCCTCTGGAGAGCCCTGTGGTTGCGGGCGATGCAGTTGCTCTACCAGGCGGTGATACACTCCAACAGGATCCTCTCAATTGCGCATCTGTAAAAGTTTGTGAGGGTCTTAGGGGTGACTCTGAATTTCTTCAGCCTCCTGAGCTTGAAGACGCGCTGTTGACTATTTCACATTGTCAGTGGTGTATGCAGAGGAACTTGAAGCTTTTCACCTACTCCACTGCGGTCCTGTCGATGTGGATAGGGGCATGCTCCCTGTGCTGTCTCCTAAAGTCCACTATAAGCTCCTTAAGTTTGTTGACATTGAGGGAGAGGTCATTTTCCTGGCACCACTCCGCCAGGGCCCTCACCTCCTCCCTGTAGGCTTTCTCATCATTGTTGGTAATCAGGCCTACTACTGTTGTGTTGTTTGCAAACTTGATGATTGTGTTGGAGGCTTGCATGGCCACGCAGTCATGGGGGAACAGGGAGTACAGGAGGGGGCTGAGCACTCACCCTTGTAGGTCCCCTGTGTTGAGGATCAGCGCAGTGGAGATGTTGTTTCTTACCTTCACCACCTGGGGTGTCCCGTCAGGAAGTCCAGGATCCAATTGCAAAGGGTGGGGTTGAGACCCAGGGCCTCAATCTTAATGATGAGCTTGGAGGGTACTAGGGTGTTGAATGCTGAGCTATAGTCAATGAAAAGCATTCTTACATAGGTATTACTCTTGTCCAGATGGGATTGCCTTGCGGAGGGAATAACTACATTGTTTGTATTTGGCCATATTCCCAGTCACCTTTCCATGGTTAAATGTGGTGGTTCACTTTCAGTTTTGCGCGAATGCCGCCATCTATCCACGGTTTCTGGTTAGGGTTATTTTTAATAGTCACAGTAGGTACAACAACTCCTATGCACTTCCATATAAACACCATGGGACCACACATCTGTCATAGTGCTCAGGAAGGAGACACTCTCTGTCTCCTAGAGATGAATGTGCGAAAAGTGCAAATCAATCCCAGGACAACAGCAAAGGACCTTGTGAAGATGCTGGAGGAAACAGGTACACAAGTATCTATTTCCACAGTAAAACGAGTCCTATATCGACATAACCCTGAAAGGCCGCTCAGCAAGGAAGAAGCCACTGCTCCAAAACCGCCATAAAAAGCCAGATTACGGTTTGCAACTGCACATGGGACAAATATCGTACTTTTTGGAGAAATGTCCTCTGGTCTGATGAAACAAAAATAGAACTGTTTGGCCATAATGACCATCATTATGTTTGGAGGGAAAAGGGGGATGCTTGCAAGCCGAAGAACACCATCCCAACCGTGACGCACAGGGGTGGCAGCATCATGCTGTGGGGGTGCTTTGCTGTAGGAGGGACTGATGCACTTCACAAATAGATGGCATCATGAGGGAGGAACATTATGTGGATATATTGAAGCAACATCTCAAGACATCAGTCAGGAAGTTAAAGCTTGTTCACAAATGGGTCTTCCAAATGAACAATGACCCCAAGCATACTTCCAAAGTTGTATCAAAATGGCTTAAGGACAACAAAGTCAATGTATTGGAGTGGCCATCACAAAGCCCTGACCTCAATCCCATAGAACATTTGTGGGCAGAACTGAAAAGGCGTGTGCGAGCATGCCTGACTCAGTTACACCAGCTCTGTCAGGAGGAATTCACCCAACTTATTGTGGGAAGCTTGTGGAAGGCTACCCGAAACGTTTGACCCAAGTTAAACAATTTAAAGGCAATGCTACCAAGTACTAATTGAGTGTACGTAAACTTCTGACCCACTGGGAATGTGATCAAAGAAATACAAGCTGAAATAATTAATTCTCTCTACTATTATTCTGACATTTCACATTCTTAAAATAAAGTGGTGATCCTAACTGACATAAAACAGGGAATTTTTACTCGGATTAAATGTCAGGAATTGTGAAAAACTGAGTTTAAATGTTTTTGGCTAAGGTGTATGTAAACTTCCGACTTCAACTGTATGGTTTACAGTTTACTTAACGTCCAGTGAAGTTCCTTGAGGGCCGTCGTGGTATCGGCTTGATGGGGGATATACAATGCTGTGACAATAACCGAGGAGAATTCCCTTGGGAGATAATACGTTCGGCATTTGATTGTGAGGGATTCTAGGTCAGGTGAACAAAAGGCCTTCAGTTTCGGTACATTGTTATAACTACACCATGAGCTGTTAATCATGAAACGTACACCCCCGACCTTCTTCTTCCCGGAGAGATGTTTATTCCTGACAGAGCGACACACAAAGAATCCAGGTGGCTGTACCGACTCCGACAGCATATCCGGAGAGAGCCATGTTACAATCCCTGATGTGTCTCTGGAAAGCAACTCTTGCCCTAATTTTGTTTAACTTGTTATCTGGAGTCTGGACATTAGCGAGTAATTTACTCGGAAGCAGTGGGTGGTGTGTGCACCTCCGAAGTCTGACCAGAAGACCGCTCTGTCTACCTCTTCTCCGGCGGCATTGTTTTGGGTCAGCCTCTGGAATCAGTTCAAATGCCCTGAGTGGTTCGGACAAAGGATCCGCTTCGGGAAAGTCATATTCTTGGTCGTGGTGCTGGTAAGTTGACGTCGCTCTGATATCCAATAGTTCTTCCCTGCTGTATGTAATAATACATAACACAAAATCCTGCAAAGTTTCCTAAGGACTAGAAGTGAGGCAGCCCTCTCTGTCGGCACCATTTTTAAATTTATGAGTTGTTCTTGCCATAATATGGACTTTCTATATTTCTTAATTACATTATTTTACTTTTTAGATTATTGTGTATTGTTAGATATTACTGCACTGTTGGAGCTACGAACACAAGCATTTTGCTAGAGCTGCAATAACATCTGCTAAATATGTGTATCCGACTAATAAAATCTGATTTGATACTCCCCACTAGGAAAATTCTAACCAAACCTGACATCCTTTGTTACATTATTCTAATGAGATTATTAGACGACTACATTAATCCAAAGCAAATCACTTTACAGTATATTGGCCTGTCATATTGTTCTCTAAAGCCAGATAGTATAGTCAGGTATAGATCTCCTCTGACATTTTAAGTCATATTAGCCAGCGTAATAGAATCAGCTCATCTCATCAACATGTGTTGGGTTTAGCAGAGAGTACATTGGCATTCCTCACCATGATCCTAGATAAGGACAAGAAAACAGGACTGTTTGATATTTCAGACTGTGGACGAGATGCTTACAAATGAATCAGCCAATACAGACCAGCAGTGTACTTTGTGGTTTTCAATCAACTTTTTCAAGGTCAAAATGAGGCCCTTTGCATCATGCTGGGATCTAGCTATGGAATGACCCTTTTATAGGCTCCCTGTTGTACTCTGAAAAGCAAATCTCATTGATGAATTTGGAGGATTAACATATTGTCTGTATTGGGATACTTGGTGAATAAAACAGCAGTACTCATTACATTAGGCCTACAGTACCTTCCCAGGACTGAATTAGTAACTGTGACTGAAAAGAAGCCGGAGTAGGAGTGTCTCTTAAGAGTTAATTAGCAGGTCAGTGTGTTGGTGCAGTATTAATCAATGATTATTCACTTATCTTTCCTACATTTGTATCACACACAAGCTCTGCACTGCTCTCTCACAACTGTACCGCTCTCCCTGTACCAGCACCGTTTTACAGTTTTTGTAGCTATATGAGTATGCAGCTATTTACAGTAGCTTTTTGATAGACGTCATGTCAACGCATTCTTTATGATGTCCAATAAACTGTAACAGTAGAAACTCTACATACAGTGGGGCAAAAAAGTATTTAGTCAGCCACCAATTGTGCAAGTTCTCCCACTTAAAAAGATGAGAGAGGCCTGTCATTTTCATCATAGGTACACTTCAACTATGACAGACAAAATTAGAGGAAAAAAATCCAGAAAATCACATTGTAGGATTTTTAATGAATGTATTTGCAAATTATGGTGGAAAATAAGTATTTGGTCACCTACAAACAAGCAAGAATTCTGGCTCTCACAGACCTGTAACTTCTTCTTTAAGAGGCTCCTCTGTCCTCCACTCGTTACCTGTATTAATGGCACCGTTTGAACTTGTTATCAGTATAAAAGACACCTGTCCACAACCTCAAACAGTCACACTCCAAACTCCACTATGGCCAAGACCAAAGAGCTGTCAAAGGACACCAGAAACAAAATTGTAGACCTGCACCAGGCTGGGAAGACTGAATCTGCAATAGGTAAGCAGCTTGGTTTGAAGAAATCAACTGTGGGAGCAATTATTAGGAAATGGAAGACATACAAGACCACTGATAATCTCCCTCGATCTGGGGCTCCACGCAAGATCTCACCCTGTGGGGTCAAAAAGATCCCAGAACCACACGGGGGGACCTAGAGAATGACCTGCAGAGAGCTGGGACCAAAGTAACAAAGCCTACCATCAGTAACACACTACGCCGCCAGGGACTCAAATCCTGCAGTGCCAGACGTGTCCCCCTGCTTAAGCCAGTACATGTCCAGGCCCGTCTGAAGTTTGCTAGAGAGGATTTGGATGATCCAGAAGAAGATTGGGAGAATGTCATATGGTCAGATGAAACCAAAATAGAACTTTTTGGTAAAAACTCAACTCGT
Organism: Oncorhynchus nerka; assembly: GCF_034236695.1. NCBI lineage: Eukaryota > Metazoa > Chordata > Actinopteri > Salmoniformes > Salmonidae > Oncorhynchus > Oncorhynchus nerka. The sequence continues at coordinate 35,570,256 of NC_088408.1, forward strand.
CGTGTTTGGAGGACAAAGAATGCTGAGTTGAATCCAAAGAACACCATACCTACTGTGAAGCATGGGGGTGGAAACATCATGCTTTGGGGCTGTTGTTCTGCAAAGGGACCAGGGCGACTGATCCGTGTAAAGGAAAGAATGAATGGGGCCATGTATCATGAGATTTTGAGTGAAAACCTCCTTCCATCAGCAAGGGCATTGAAGATGAAACGTAGCTGGATCTTTCAGCATGACAATGATCCCAAACACACCGCCCGGGCAGTGGCTTCGTAAGAAGCATTTCAAGGTCCTGGAGTGGCCTTCATTAAAAATCCTACAATGTGATTTTCTGGAGAAAAAGAAATCTAATTTTGTCTGTCATAGTTGAAGTGTACCTATGATGAAAATTACAGGCCTCTCTCATCTTTTTAAGTGGGAGAACTTGCACAATTGGTGGCTGACTAAATACTTTTTTGCCCCACTGTATCTCAGCTATCATATCAAACCATCATATCTTGATGCCTGCATGAACATATGTGATGAATGGGGGGGTTATTTTGATCACTTGATCAACTTAATTTGATCATTATTTTGTTGCTGGGAATCTTCCTGCGCAGCCAGTTTGTTACAGCAAGAGATGTGCATTATAATTAATGGACATTTCTCTAGGGGTTGACACAGTTTTCATAAATGAAAATCTTACATTTCAATGTGGAAATTACAAACTTCAGAAGCCTTTTTAAACCTCAAATACACTACACGTTTTACATGTCCTGCATTGCAGGGAAGGTGATCAAATTAAGTTCATACATCTGTATGTCAAACATTATATTGTAGTGTATTTGATTTGCCCAAAACAAAAAATGTATCAATCCCTACAAAAATTTCCAATATTTCCTGTTGCTGCAGGATTCTTCCTGCTGTAGCAAACTTGTTCAAATTAAGATCCTACATCAATTATGTCAAGTTTCAGCCATTTCATCCATCTTTGAGTGAAATAAAGCAAGACCCCCATTGAGGCTCAACAAAGTTAATGTGACAATCACAATAATTTTACTGCTACATTGAATTATTTTGGAGGATCGTCTCTCATTATGTCTGGAGTGCAACTGTAATGTATTGTGGCTCTGAATTGTTTCCAGGAAGACATTTACCTGCATTGACTGCTAACATTGTATGTCAACAGCGATCATTTGGATACTACCGGAAAGAAAATATGAAACACTTGATTTGCGTACAGTGTGAAGAAGAGGAACTGCCATGTGCTGTACTGTACAGTGGCAAGAAAAAGTATGTGAACCCTTTGAAAGGACCTGGATTTCTGCATAAAATTGGATCTGATCTTCATCTAAGTCACAACAATAGACAAACTCAGTGTGCTTACAATAAACAAATTATTGTATTTTTCTTGTCTATATTGAATACATAATTTAAACATTCACAGTGTAGGTTGGCAAAAGTATGCGAACACCTAAGCTAATGACTTATCCAAAAGATAACTGGAGTCAGGAGTCAACTAACCTGGAGTCCAATCAATGAGACGAGATTGGAGATTTTGGTTAGAGCTGCTCTGCCCCATAAAAAACTCACAACATTTGAGTTTGCTATTCACAAGAAGCATTGCCTGATGTGAACCATGCCTCGAACAAAAGAGATCTCAGAAGAACAAAGATTAAGAATTGTTGCCTTGCATAAAGCGCGAAAGGGTTACAAAAGTATCTCTAAAAGCCTTGATGTTCATCAGTTCACCGTAAGACAAATTGTCTATAAATGGAGAAATTTCAGCACTGTTGCTACTCTCCCTAGGAGTGGCCGTCCTGCAAACATGACTGCAAGAGTACAGCGCAGAATGCTCAATGAGGTTAAGAAGAGTCCTAGAGTGTCAGCTAAAGACTTACAGAAATCTCTGGAACATGCTAACATTTCTGTTGACGAGTCTACAATATGTAAAACACTAAACAAGAGCCACTGCTGTCCCAAAAAAACATTGCTGCACGTCTGAAGAGCACCTGGATGTTCCACAGCGCTACTGGCAAAATATTCTGTGGACAGATGAAACTAAAGTTGCGTTGTTTAGAAGGAACACACAACACTATGTGTGGAGAGTAAAAAAGGCACAACACACCAACATCAAAACCTCATCCCAACTGTAAACTATGGTGGAGGGAGCGTCATGGTTTGGGGCTGCCTCAGGGCTTGGACAGCTTGCTATCATCGACCGAAAAATGAATTCCCAAGTTTATCAAGACATTTTGCAGGAGAATGAAAGGCTATCTGTTCGTCAATTGAAGCTCAGCAGAAGTTAGGTGATGCAACAGGACAACGACCCAAAACACAGAAGTAAATCGACAACAGAATGACTTCAACAGAAGAAAATACGCCTTCTGGAGTGGCCCAGTCAGAGTCCTGACCTCAACCCGATTGAGATGCTGTGACATGACCTCGAGAGCGGTTCACACCAGACATCCCAAGAATATTGTTGGAACTGAAACAGTTTTGTAAAGAGGAATGGTCCAAAATTCCGCCTGACCGTTGTGCAGGTCTGATCCGTAACTACAGAAAATGTTTGGTTGAGGTTATTGCTGCCAACGGAGGGTCAACCTGTTATTAAATCCAAGGGTTCACATACTTTTTCCAACCTGCACTGTGAATGTTTACACGGTGTGTTCAATATAGACATGACAAATTATAATTGTTTGTATATTGTTGTGACTTCGATGAAGATCAGATCAAATTGTATGACCAAGGGTTCAAATACTTTTTATTCCCACTGTATGTGTGTGTTTGTGTTGACTATGGAACTTTACTAAACCAGTTATGGAATGAAAAATATGACAACAAATGGTACATTTCTCTCATGTGCATAATGATAGAATACCACCCACACATCAATTTAAACATAGCAACCATGAAATCAGGTTAGTTTTATTTAGCACAACTGGCTGGTCCTTGCTGTTCTGCCGCCCTAGGCGAGACCAAAAAATGCTGCCCCCGCAAAACTAGAATACTTCCAGTAAGAAAAATTATGTTTAAAGACTCCAGAAGTTGAAGTTAGGTTCAATTTAGGTTCTGAATAAAAGTTGAAAATACGTATTTTCCATACGTTTTACGGACGTTGAAAATTATGTATTTTTCAGACATTAAAGTCAGGTTCATTTTAGATTCTGAATGAAAGTTGAAAACACAATATTTATAGACGTCAATGTTTGAGTCAAATCAAGGCTGGTCCAGACTGCACAAAATCTAAACCAAACATAGACGTCATAGACCGGACCAAAAACCAATGTCCGTGAATGTGGAAATCAAGGTCAGTCCGGACTGCACCAAAAAAAGATCTCCATAAGGCATCCGAGTCAGACCGTGCTTACTGAGGTGTAACCTACAGTGTTGCCTGAAATATAATTTTATGAATGCCCATCTGTGGTAAGCCTACCGTTTTGTAAAACACAAAAAAAGGCGTCCTGTCTGGAAAGGAACATAAAATAGACATTGTCTCCTGCTAACTGGGGTGTAGCCTACCATGGCGGCCCACAATGGAATTTCCGTCAATGTGGTAGGCTCACCATTTGTAAAAGGCCACTGCATTGGCTTTCTTAGTCCTGATTCCTGTAACTAATCAATTTGGCTATTTAAGCTCTGAATATCAGCTACCGAAGTTATCATGCATATCAAATGCAGAAGTATTTAATTTTTCGCTATGATAGCTTGTCAAAAATGGACAGATACAAACTTGAAACCACTGATCATGACAATGGGGTGAACTCCTGGACAACAGTTGTGATTGTCCATTCCATATTGTCCATTTTACTTTGGCCTGTCCTGTTTTTAGGAGATGTTGTTTAATAATAACATGACAATGTGGTTAGGCTATTTGATCGGAGAAACCTGCATGATATGAAAGGTTTCTTTCTTTAGGCTATTTGATCGGAAAAACCTGCATGATATGAAAGGTTTCTTTCTTTAGGCTATTTGATCGGAGAAACCTGCATGATATGAAAGGTTTCTTTCTTTAGGCTATTTGATCAGAGAAACCTGCATGATATGAAAGGTTTCTTTCTTTAGGCTATTTGATCGGAGAAACCTGCATGATATGAAAGGTTTCTTTCTTTAGGCTATTTGATCGGAAAAACCTGCATGATATGAAAGGTTTCTTTCTTTAGGCTATTTGATCGGAGAAACCTGCATGATATGAAAGGTTTCTTTCTTTAGGCTATTTGATCGGAAAAACCTGCATGATATGAAAGGTTTCTTTCTTTAGGCTATTTGATCGGAGAAACCTGCATGATATGAAAGGTTTCTTTCTTTAGGCTATTTGATCGGAAAAACCTGCATGATATGAAAGGTTTCTTTCTTTAGGCTATTTGATCAGAGAAACCTGCATGATATGAAAGGTTTCTTTCTTTAGGCTATTTGATCGGAAAAACCTGCATGATATGAAAGGTTTCTTTCTTTAGGCTATTTGATCAGAGAAACCTGCATGATCTAAAAAGTGTTCATCTCATTACATTGTCATACATTTTGTCTCCAGCCTGTAGCCTACAGTAAAGGCCAAATATTCTTTCTACCATGTCCTATATCTGCTACATGATTTATGTTAGATACATTTTTTTGACGGAAGGTTGGTGGAGCACCGCAGCAATGCACCTCTCCAAATCAAATCAAATTTATTTATATAGCCCTTCGTACATCAGCTGATATCTCAAAGTGCTGTACAGAAACCCAGCCTAAAACCCCAAACAGCAAACAATGCAGGTGTAAAAGCACGGTGGCTAGGAAAAACTCCCTAGAAAGGCCAAAACCTAGGAAGAAACCTAGAGAGGAACCAGGCTATGTGGGGTGGCCAGTCCTCTTCTGGCTGTGCCGGGTAGAGATTATAACAGAACATGACCAAGATGTTCAAATGTTCATAAATGACCAGCATGGTCGAATAATAATAAGGCAGAACAGTTGAAACTGGAGCAGCAGCACAGTCAGGTGGACTGGGGACAGCAAGGAGTCATCATGTCAGGTAGTCCTGGGGCACGGTCCTAGGGCTCAGGTCCTCCGAGAGAGAGAAAGAAAGAGAGAATTAGAGAGAGCATATGTGGGGTGGCCAGTCCTCTTCTGGCTGTGCCGGGTGGAGATTATAACAGAACGTGGCCAAGATGTTCAAATGTTCATAAATGACCATCATGGTTGAATAATAGTAAGGCAGAACAGTTGAAACTGGAGCAGCAGCATGGCCAGGTGGACTGGGGACAGCAAGGAGTCATCATGTCAGGTAGTCCTGGGACATGGTCCTAGGGCCCAGGCCAGTTGAAACTGGAGCAGCAGCATGGCCAGGTGGACTGGGGACAGCAAGGAGTCATCATGTCAGGTAGTCCTGGGGCATGGTCCTAGGGCTCAGGTCCTCCGAGAGAGAGAAAGAAAGAGAGAAGGAGAGAATTAGAGAATGCACACTTAGATTCACACAGGACACCGAATAGGACAGGAGAAGTACTCCAGATATAACAAACTGACCCTAGCCCCTCGACACATAAACTACTGCAGCATAAATACTGGAGGGTGAGACAGGAGGGGTCAGGAGACACTGTGGCCCCATCCGAGGACACCCCCGGACAGGGCCAAACAGGAAGGATATAACCCCACCCACTTTGCCAAAGCACAGCCCCCACACCACTAGAGGGATATCTTCAACCACCAACTTACCATCCTGAGACAAGGCCGAGTATAGCCCACAAAGATCTCCGCCACGGCACAACCCAAGGGGGGGGGGCGCCAACCCAGACAGGCTGACCACAACAGTGAATCAACCCACCCAGGTGACGCACCCTCCCCCAGGGACGGCATGAGAGAGCCCCAATAAGCCAGTGACTCAGCCCCCGTAACAGGGTAGAGGCAGAGAATCCCAGTGGAAAGAGGGGAACCGCACCCTGGGTAGGTGCGCTGGGAATGGAAAAGCAAAATATTCTGCGCCCCTGCCTTTGACAAAGTGGGCACTGCTTATCACAGGGTGGCACCAACACTCACCTAAAAAGCCTTTATGCCACTGGTTGAGCGAAATTGTTTTGGGGCAGAATTCTGTAAGGTCTTATGTGTTGTTGTTGGAGGTGCGTCTTGGTCAGTTTAGCTGAGAAAAGGTCGCCCTCATCAATCTTCCGCCATAGGCGGTCGCCTAATCCTGCTTAATGAGTTGGCCGGCCGTGGCTGACATACAGTACCTTACTGTAACTGATGTATGAGTCAATGATGGTGAAAAGTTATGTCTAAGCATTCTTTGGGTTGAAAGGACTGCCCAGAACACTAAAAAGATTAAATTATACGCAAAGTAATATGCAATGGCTTGGGACCAAGATATTTCTGTTGTGTAGGGCCTAAGTGTACCCTTGAGATCCCTCTCTAGGGCTTTTATGGTACTCTCCCTTTTTCTGGCTGAGGGGACTTGGCATGTGACCAAGCCTCTGACCTGTGAGCTTGAGCTTGATAGATAGCAGTGGCAGGCTTTTACATGTGCCACTCACATCCACGGCTTGGCAGAGGAAATCTCGCCTTGAGACCAATCTGGATTTATTGCCCCCGATCCTATTCACGGACATCAGTTTCAAGCCCTCACTGACCGTTTCAACAGAATGAATCAGTTATAGGACCATATGTTGTTCAGCTTTAGAGGAATTGTGACTGCCGCATTTTGAAGTAGTTTTTGTTATATGATTAAGAAACATTTATATTTTTGTTTTCACTATCCAGGAATAACATGCAGCAAGACCTCCCAGCAATCCCATTTGAAGTTTTGCAAAGATTTGATGGAATAGAATATGAAGTGTTTTTAAGAGATTAGGTGTGAGACGTTAGTATAGGCCACTTCAAATCATATACTATTTTGCCAACCCTATAGTAGGATTGGTTCTGTAGGCCATTCTTAGTATGACAGATTCCATGATGCAGGCCTGAGCTCCTGAGCTGCATATGGTGTTTACTTTAGAAAGCTACGAGCCTCCCCTGATGGGAATGTTGTGAGTGTGATATCAAACATTCATTGTAAGAGGAGTGGGAGGCCCTGTTGCATAACTGAGCAAGTACATTAGAGTGTTTCTCAAACTAGACAGATGCCTCACAAGTCCTCAACTGGCAGCTTCATTAAATAGTACCCGCAAAACACCAGTCTTAACATCAACAGTGAAGAGGCGACTCCAGGATGCTGGCCTTTTGAGCCTGTAATCAAACCCACACATGCTGATGCTCCAGATACCCAACTAGTCTAAAGAAGGCCAGTTTTATTGCTTCTTTAATCAGCACTACAGTCTTCAGCTGTGCTAACATAATTGCAAAAGGGTTTTCTAATGATCAATTAGCCTTTTAAAATTATAAACTTGGATTAGCTAACACAATATGCCATTAGAACGCAGGAGTGATGGTTGCTGATAATGGGCCTCTGTACGCCTATGTAGTTTCCAGCTACAATAGTCATTTACAACATTAACAATGTCTACACTGTATTTCTGATCAATTTGATTGTATTTTAATGGACAATTTAAAAATAATATATGTTTCAAAAACAAGGACATTTCCAAGTGACCCCAAACTTTTGAATGGTAGTGTATATTGCATTCTCAGATTGATGTCCTGCATCCACTTGCTTTCAGGATCTCTGTGAATCATTCATCTGATTTGACACTTAGATGAATAAATGCCTGAAGTGATAGGCCAACAAACATTCAGTTAGGACGCTGCTTTCAGGTTTAATTCAGAGAGAAACATGCAGATGAGGCTTTGGATTCAGCTCATCTGAGATAGTTTAAGCTTTAGTTTTAGAGCCTCAATTACAACTATATTATGTGGTTTTAAATGGTAATGTATTCAAGACTTTTATGGCCTGGGGATTATGAGTTAGGATTCCTGGGTTTCCCTATTAAATCACTAATGCTATGTTCAGCCAACTTGACACTACCATAGAGAGAGAAGTCCCTGTTCATCTTTGTATAATCCACTCATCTTTCCTGTAACCTGTCTCTCAGTGGGTTACAGCTCATTTCCAGTCTGGCTGTAGAAATCATGACTTACATTACCATCACAAACCATTTTTGAACAAGGTGTACAGCTCATAACTCAATGTATCACTACACCTTTGCAAGGGATGCACAATGAATGGATGGAAAGATCTTTCCAATGAATGGCTTTTAGGTGTGTGCTTTTAGTGATGCTGTGTGAATGTGTAATTGGGTCCCAGCGACGCTAAATAGGAAGGCAATAAGTGCAGGTGATATACTACACTTGTCTCACTGTATGATATACACATTCACAGCCATGCAACCCTGAGCAGTATGGCAGATCCAGCTGTCTACTGTACTGTATGTATGTGACCAGACACGTCCATAAACCCTTCGTCTTGTAACCTGCCAGGGGTTGTCATCCCAGAGGAAATAGGGCTCTGCATAGGTCTACACATATTCAGTTGAGTCTATACATAGCCTCTCTTATACAGATGGATTTAACAGCCCATCTAAGAGACCAAACTCTCTTAGATGGGCTGGGGTTGAGAATAATAGAATGTCCATTAGAGAGGTTGCTGTCTGTTTGTATCTGGGTTTACAGCGGTGCCTCTCTGTCCCCATCTACAGTGCATTTGGAAAGTATTCAGACCCCTTCCTTTTTTTCCACATTTGGATACGTTACAGCCTTATTCTAAAATGGATGAAATAGATTGGACAGGATTTGGAAAGGCACACACCTGTCTATATAAGGTTCTACAGTTGACATTACATGTCAGAGCAAAAACCAAGCTATGAGCTCAAAGGAATTGTCTGTAGAGTGTGTTGAGGCACAGATCTGGGGAAGGGTACCAAAACATTTATGCAGCATTGAAGGTCCCCATGACCACAATAGCCTCCATCATTCTTAAACAGAAGTTTGGAACCGCATACTATTCCTAGAGCTGGCGGCCTAAACTGAGCCTTGATCAAGAACCCAATGGTCACTCTGAGAGCTCCAGAGTTCCTCTGTGGAGATGGGAGGACCTTCCAGAAGGACAACCATCTCTGCAGCACTATACCTATCATACCTTTTATGATATAGTGGTCAGACAGAAGCAACTCCTCAGTAAAAGGCACATGACAGCCCTCTTGGAGTTTGCCAAAAGGCACCTAAAGTATTCTCAGACCATGAGAAACAAAATTCTCTGGTCTGATGAAACCAAGATTGAACTCTTTGGCCTGAATGCCAAGTGTGACGTCTGGAGAAAACCTAGCACCATCCCTTGGTGAAGCATGGTGGTGTCAGTATCATGTTGTGTGGATTTTTTTCAGCGGCAAGAACTCTTTACCTCGATCCTGACTAAATGGAGCAAAGTACAGCGAGATCCTTGATGAAAATCTGCTCCAGACCGCTCAAGACCTCAGACTGGGGTGGAGGTTCCACTTCCAAAAGGACAATGACCCTAAGCACAAAGACATTGCAGGAGTGGCTTCGGGACAAGTCTCTGAATGTCCTTGAATGGATGTGGATAAAAATGTGGATGAAGTGAAGGTGTCTGAATACTTTCCGAATGCATTGTGTATATATCAGTGAAGGGTCCTCAGAGGAGCGGGAGGACCATCCTCCTTGGTGAATTTCATAAAAATAAAAATCATTTTTAAAACTATATTAAATATATTCACATCACCAAATTATTGTTTAAAACACACTGTTTTGCAATGAAGGTCTACAGTAGCCTCAACATCACTCTGTGGAGTAGCACCATGGTGTAGCCGGAGGACAGCTAGGTTCCGTCCTCCTCCTCTGGGTACATTCAATACAAAACCTAGGAGGCTCATGGTTCTCATCCCCTTCCATAGACTTACACAGTAATGATGTCAACTTCCGGAGGTGGTCCTCCAACCCATCAGAGCTCTTGCAGCATGAACTGAAATGTCCACCCAATCAAATGATCAGATATAATTAATATAGGACTGAAAGCATAAGCTACAGCTAGCTAGCACTGCAGTGCATAACGTGGTGAGTAGTTGACTCAAAGACAATAGTTTAACAGTTTTTAACAAATTAATATACAAAAAATGGAGAAGCAGGAGTGAGAGCTAGCCATATTTCACTTTCACTTATTTAGCTAGCAAAGGCAGAGTTTAGCCTACTCAAACAGAGAGGGATGCCATGTTAGATATTTTCTATGGCTTGCCAACATTGGAACTCTTCCAAGTCAAGGTAAGCTTTTTGTTTTATAAATGTTTACCATCATTGTAACTGCTAAGCATGATTGTAGCATGTTTGCTAACGTGTTAGTTCTATTAGCTATGTTGACTATGATGTTAGCTAATATGGTGACAACAATGTAGGCTGTTTGTAGTGGTTAGTGGTTGTGACACGAGGTTTGGCTTGGAAAGTTTTTTTTTTATCTGGTCACCATTACTTTCCCCAGCAAGAAAACCCAAATAATTTCGCTCAAACAGAAGAGGGAACGAACAACGATTCACTGACAATAATCAAAAGAAACAGGTGGGGTTTGAGGAAGGGTTCTGAAAGACAGTCATGGGGCTGTCCACTGAAAATTCATTAGCAACAACAACTGCAACCATAAAAAGACACCCACCGTGAGCGCCTACTAAATTTGCCCAAGAGGAGGCAAAGAAAAGAAAAACCCATATCAAACTTTGACAGGAATCAAGCCAAAATAAAAAACAATGAAGACCAGATAAAGGATTGTTTGTCTAAAAATCTAAATTGGGCGCACTAACTAAAGGTGGTAACCCCGGGCCTCCCGGGTGGTGCAGTGGTTAAAGGCGCTGTACTGTGCCATCAGAGTCCCTGGGTTCGCGCCCAGGCTCTGTCGTAACCGGCCGCGACCGGGAGGTCCGTGGGGCTACGCACAATTGGCCTAGCGTCGCCCGGGTTAGGGAGGGCTTGGTCGGTAGGGGTGTCCTTGTCTCATCGCGCACCAGCGACTCCTGTGGCGGGCTGGGCGCAGTGTGCGCTAGCCAAGGTGGCCAGGTGCACGGTGTTTCCTCCAGTGCATTGGTGCGGCTGGCTTCCGGGTTGGATGCGCACTGTGTTAAGAAGTAGTGCGGCTTGGTTGGGTTGTGTATCAGAGGACGCATGAATTTCAACCTTCGTCTCTCCCAAGCCTGTACGGGAGTTGTAGCGATGAGACAAGATAGTAGCTACTACAACAATTTGATACCACGAAATTGGGGAGAAAAAAGGGGTAAAAATTCAACAAAAAAAACACACAAAAAATAAAGGTGGTAACCCTCTGCATCTATCAAGACAACTGGAGCACTGGGCCAGCCACTCTTAAATAGCCCCTGGGCACGCACAGGTGAAACACCTTCTCACAAACAAGACGGCAACCAGCACAGGTGTAACACATACTGACTAATGAGATTTCACTAATTTGTTCGCCCAGGCGCTAACGAGCTAGAAGTGCTAAAGTCCAACCTCAAAAGATAAATGGAAAAACCAAAGCCTGTAACAGTGTTGTGCACTGAAGTCTGCAAGCGAAGGGAAAAGGTGAGAGCAGGAGAGTGTGTAGATGTGAGAAGGAATTATACAACGAGCAGTGGACATTTCGTTTTTTGCCCTAGCACTAGAAAACTGATTAAAATAACAGATTTATCATTAAGCTTTGATTATTTGAATCAGCTTTGTAGTGCTAGGGCAAAAAAACAAAACAGCACCCAGGGGGGGGCCCCAGGACCAAGTTTGGGAAATCCTGTTCTAGATCAGCTAGATGAAGGCAAGAGTGTGCAAGGTGGTATTGTGTCACTGTCTGTCACTTTGATTACTCACACAATGCCACAAATGTCTCAAGTTTTGAGGGAGCATGCATTTGGCATGCTGACTACAGTAATGTCCACCAAAGCTGTTGCCAGAGAATTGATTGTTAATTTCTCTACCATAAGCCTCCTCCAATGTGGTTTTAGAGAATTTGGCAGTATGTCCAACCGGCTTCACAACCGCAAATCACGTGTATGGCGTCATGCGGTTTGCTGACGTCAACGTTGTGAACAGTGTGCCTAATGGCGGCGGTGGGGGTATGGGCAGGCACAACGAACACAATTGCATTTTATTGATGGCAATATTAATGCACAGAGATATTGTGATGAGATCCTGAGGCCCATTGTCATGCATTCATCCACCACCTCACTTTTCAGCATGATTATCCACAGCTCCATGTCGCAAGGATCTATACACAATTCCTGCAAGCTGAACATGTCCCAGTTCTTCCATGGCCTGCATACTCACCAATGGGCCTCAGACATGTCACCTGTTGAGCATGTTTAGGATGCTCTGGAACAACGTGTAGGACAGCGTGTTAAAGTTCCTGCCAATATCCAGCAACTTCACACAGCATTTCACAAGCCCCAATCAACAGCCTGATCAACTCTATGCGAAGGAACTGTGTTTTGGTTTTCTGCTCCACGCCTCTATTTTTTTATGTTTGTCATCTGTGACCAGCAGATGCATATCTGTATTTACCAGTCATGCGAAATCTATAGATTAGGGCCTAATTTTTTTGCAAATGCAAATGAATTACTTAAAAATCATACCATGTGATTTTCTGGATTTATGTTTAGAGTCCGTCTCTCACAGTTGAAGTGTACCTATGATAAAAATTACAGACCTCTACATGCTTTGTAAGTAGGGAAACCTGCAAAATCGGCAGTGTATCAAATACTTGTTCTCCCCACTGTAGGACTCGTTTTACTGTGGATATAGATACTTTTGTACCTGTTTCCTCCCACATCTTCACAAGGTCCTTTGCTGTTGTTCTGGGATTGATTTGCACTTTTCGCACCAAAGTAGGTTCATCTCTAGGAGACAGAACGCGTCTCCTTCCTGAGCGGTATGACAGCTGCGTGTTCCCATGGTGTTTATACTTGCGTACTATTGTTTGCACAGATGAACGTGATACCTTCAAGCATTTGGAAATTGCTCCCAAGGATGAACCAGATTTGTGGAGGTCCACATTTTTTTCTGAGGTCTTGGCTGATTTATTTTTATTTTTCCATGATGAAGAGGCACTGAAGTAGGCCTTGAACTACATCCACAGGTACACCTCCAATAGGCCAATTGACATCATTTGAGTCAATCAGAAGCTTCTAAAGCCATGAAATCATTTTCTGGAATTTTCCAATCTGTTTAAAGGCACAGTCAACTTAGTGTATGTAAACTTCTGACCCACTGGTATTGTGATACAGTGAATTATAAGTGAAATAATCTGTATGCTTACCACGCTGCACCTCGGTCCAATCCATCTCTAAACGAACGTGACAGGAGGACTGTTCCTTCTTCTGACAGTCTGTCAATGACAGCTTCTATCTCAAGGCCATCAGACTGTTAAACAGCCACCACTAACATTGAGTGGCTGTTGCCAACACACTGTCATTGACACTGACCCAACTCCAGCCACTTTAATAATGGGAATTGATGGGAAATTATGTAAATATATCACTAGCCACTTTAAACAATGCTACCTTATATAATGTTACTTACCCTACATTATTCATCTCATATGCATACGTATATACTGTACTCTACATCATCGACTGCATCCTTATGTAATACATGTATCACTAGCCACTTTAACTATGCCACTTTGTTTACTTTGTCTACATACTCATCTCATATGTATATACTGTACTCGATACCATCTACTGTATGCTGCTCTGTACCATCACTCATTCATATATCCTTATGTACATATTCTTTATCCCCTTACACTGTGTATAAGAGAGTAGTTTTGGAATTGTTAGTTAGATTACTTGTTGGTTATCACTGCATTGTCGGAACTAGAAGCACAAGCATTTCGCTACACTCACATTAACATCTGAAAGCACAAACTCGGCAGAAAACAACTCAAATCCAAAACGCAGCAACAATGTAACGCAGCATAGTAGGTTAAATACTTATAAAATATAAAAAATAGGAAATGAATTACTGTTTTATGACTGCATTAAGACTGTTTGTTCTCATCATGAAACATTCATGTTAGTTTGCTAAACCAGACTATGATTCACTACTTGCTTCTGTTATCGTCATATGTCGTCATCTGGTTTCTTTAACCAGTGATGTCATCAAGTTAAACCACTCATAATGACTCTGTTGTTGCTAATTGTCTGGATCAAATAAATATTCCTATTAAGTTATGTTTATTTATTTGTTACTACAGTACTACTACTACTCTTGATCAGGCCAATGCTTATACTTTTTTAAATAGTGTGAGAGTATTATTTATTCCCTCCTTTATGATTTTATTATTGGAAGTTGATCAAAATATTTGATGAGCTTCTGTTATCATACCATATACTGCAGTAGTTACAACAAAAACAGACCACGACGTGGTCATCCATACTTCTTACCATGGGGGGAATGTGTCAGAACAGGACCCGTCTTAGGCAGCCATCCATCTCCCGAGGGAGGTGAAGCGTAAACGTTTGATCTCGGATTGGACCTCTGGATTGGCAGAGAGACCAGAGGTATCCACTCCAGCAGCCAGAGCAGGCATCAGGCCCAGCCACTGGGCAGAGAGAGAGGGGGATAACAGCAGTCCTGCCGATGAGAAACAGAGAGGGACTTTAGGTGGAGGATTTAAAAGGTTAAATTCCTAAGAGACCGAGGAAAATACTAGGTCTTTTTGTTACAAGGAAGCATTGCCCAAGAGCTCCTCTAGTCAACACAGCAATTTTACTTTATGTAAAAAATAATTAAAAACATTCATTGTCAAGGCCTTTCACTATTCATGAAATGGGTTTCCATGGCCGAGCAGCCGCACACAAGCCTAAGATCACCATGCGCAATGCCAAGCGTCAGCTGGAGTGCTGTAAAGCTCGCCGCCATTGGACTCTGGAGCAGTGGAAATGTGTTCTCTGGAGTGATGACTCACGCTTCAGCATCTGGCAGTCCGACAGACAAATCTGGGTTTGGTGGATGGCAGGAGAATGCTAAAAACTTTTGTGGCAACAGTTTGGAAAAGCCCATTCCTGTTTCAGCTAGACAATGCCCCTGTGCACAAAGCGAGGTCCATACAGAAATGGTTTGTCGAGTTCGGTGTGGAAGATCTTGACTGGCCTGCACAGAGCCCTGGCCTCAACCTCATCGAACACCTTTGGGATGAATTGGAACACTAACTGCGAGCCAGGCCTAATCGCCCAACCTCAGTACCCAGCCTCACTAATGCTCTTGTGGCTGAATGGAAGCAAGTCCCTGCAGCAATGTTCACATTTCTAGTGAAACGTGTTCCCAGAAGAGTGGAGGATGTTATAGCAACAAACTCCATATTAATGCCCATGATTTTGGAATGAGATGATTACACATACTTTTGGTCATGTAGTGTGTGTGTATATATACCGTACATGTAGGCTACAGTATTATGCATCCATTTATTATTATAGCTATAATCCACAGCTGTTGCTATATTGATTATTATTTTCCAATGAATATATGTTAATAATTCATTCAGTCTGAGTTTATCGCCGTGCTGATTAAATATCTTATGTACAGATGCATCCGACTCATAGTTATACAATCACTAATGTAAGCCATGTGAATTCACCTAATAACACAACCTAATATGCCAGTACATCACGAAAAGAGCATAAAGCAATTTATTTTAATGACATCAAGTAACAAAATAAGGCTTTTATTATTTCAATCCCCCCTGTAGACACTTTTGCTTCTTTTCAATTTCCTTAAGTCGTGTTGGCTGTTTTCCAAAGTTTCCGTCTTATTTAATCATAACATTGAACGCGTTTCAATAAAATTAGATTGGAAGGTAAAATCCATTTACCGAACTGATTTGCTTTATTTCAAATGGAATAGGAAAATCTGCAGGTGTGTTGCTTATATAGTGCGGATCCTTGATAGACTAACCCTGAATTTACATCACATTTTAGTATGTCTTTATGCAGCATCTTACTGATGATCTCCTTTGGAAGTAGGGAGAAAGTGGTTCCTGTGACCGGCAGGGCATATACGTCTTGTATAATGACTGAGCCAGTGGTCTGGATATCCCAGGGTCCTAACATACAGCAGGGGTGTAAAGTACTTAAGTAAAAATACTTTAAAGTACTACTTAAGCTCCCGGGTGGCCTTAGACCACTGCGCCACCCAAGACTCTGGGTTTGAGCCCAGGCTCTGTCGCAGCCGGCCCCGACCGGGAGGTCCATGGGGCGACGCACAATTGGCCTAGCGTCGCCCGGGTTAGGGAGGATTTGGCCGGTAAGGATATCCTTGTCTCATCGTGCACTAGCGACTCCGCAGCGCAGTGCACGCCGACCAGGTCACTAGGTGTATAGTGTTTCCTCCGACACATTGGTGCTGCTGGCTTCCGGGTTGGATGCATGCTGTGTTAAGAAGCAGTGCGGCTTGGTTGGATTGTGTTTTGGAAGACTCATGGCTCTTGACCTTTGTCTCTCCCGAGCCCATACGGGAGTTGTAGCGATGAGACAAGACAGTTACTACTAACAA
Organism: Oncorhynchus nerka; assembly: GCF_034236695.1. Taxonomy (NCBI): domain Eukaryota; kingdom Metazoa; phylum Chordata; class Actinopteri; order Salmoniformes; family Salmonidae; genus Oncorhynchus; species Oncorhynchus nerka. Next base: position 35,586,669 of record NC_088408.1, read on the forward strand.
TTGGATACCACGAAATTGGGAAGAAAAAGGGGGGTTAAAAAAAAAAAAGTACTACTTAAGTAGTTTTGTTGGGCATCTGTACTTTACTATTTATATCCAAATAAAATGTCTTTGTCACAAACACATGGTTAGCAGATGTTAATGCAAGTGTAGCGAAATGCTTGTGCTTCTCGTTCCGACCATGCATCTTTACAATGAAAACTGTTTGACACAGCAGTAACTGTCTGCTATGTTTTATAGATATATTTCATACAAATCTTAACCTTTGTGAACTATTCCTAAGATCTGTGGTTCATCATGTAAGTTGAGAGGGGTGTATCTTGGCTATAAAAGATCTTTGTACTTTTCAATGGTTCATTAGAGATAGCGCATCATTGAAAGTCAAAAAGGGCTATTGCAAAGCTCTTAATTAAAAGATGTTGTTTAAGTGTAACTCTGACTGGTGTGTAGTTTGTAACTCTCCTCATTTGGTAAAGCAGAAAAATGCCACCACAATATGTACATAAAAATATATAAATGAGTGATGGCCGAACGGCATAGGCAAGATGCAGTAGATGGTATCGAGTACAGTATATACATATGAGATGAGTAATGTCGGGTATGAGAACATATAAAGTGGCTAGTGATACATTTAATATACATATGAGATTAGTAATGTAGGGTATGTAAACATTATATAATATAAAGTGGCTAGTGATAAATTGGTTACATCACTTTTTCCATTATTAAAGTGGCTGGAGTTAGTATGTTGGCAGCAGCCACTCAATGTTAGTGATGGCTGTTTAACAGTCTGATGGCCTTGAGATGGAAGCTGTTTTTCAGTCTCTCGGTCCCCGCTTTGATGCACCTGTACTGACCTCGCCTTCTGGATGATAGCGGGGTGAACAGGCAGTGACTCGGGTGGTTGTTGTCCTTGATGATCTTTTTGGCCTTCCTGTGACATCGGGGGGTGTAGGTGTCCTGGAGGGCAAGTAATTTGCACCCGGTGATGCGTTGTGCAGACCTCACTACCCTCTGGAGAGCCTTCCGGTTATGTGCGGAGCAGCTGCCGTACCAGGCGGTGATACAGCCCGACAGGATGCTCTCAATTGTGCATCTGTAAAAGTTTATGAGTGTTTTTGGTGACAAGCCAAATTTCTTCAGCCTCCTGAGGTTGAAGAGGCGCTTTCTTCACCACGCTGTCTGTGTGGGTGGACCATTTCAGTTTGTCCGTGATGTATACGCCGAGCAACTTAAAACTCCCCACCCTCTCCACTACTGTCCTGTCAATGTAGATAGGAGGCTGCTCCCTCTGCTGTTTCCTGAAGTCCACGATCATCTCCTTTGTTTTGTTGACATTGAGTGTGAGGTTATTTTCCTGACACCACACTCCGAGGGCCCTCACCTCCTCCCTGTAGGCCGTCTCGCCGTTGTTGGTAATCAAGCCTACCACTGTAGTGTTGTCTGCAAACTTGATGATTGAGTTGGAGGTGTGCATGGCCACGCAGTCATGGGTGAACAGGGAGTACAGGAGAGGGCTGAGAACGCACCCTTGTGGGGACCCAGTGTTGAGGATCAGTGGGTTGGACATGTTGTTACCTACCCTCACCACCTGGGGGCGTCCCGTCAGGAAGTCCAGGACCCAGTTGCACAGGGCGGGGTTTAGACCCAGGGCCACGAGCTTAATGATGAGTTTAGAGGGTACTATGGTGTTAAATGCTGAGCTGTAATCGATGAACAGCATTCTTACATAGGTATTCCTCTTGTCCAGATGGTTTAGGACAGTGTGCAGTGTGATGTCGATTGTGTCATCTGTGGACCTATTGGCTCGGTAAGCAAATTGGAGTGGGTCTTGGGTGTCAGGTAGGGTGGAGGTGATATGGTCCTTGACTAGTCTCTCAAAGCACTTCATGATGATGGAAATGAGTGCTACAGAGCGGTAGTCATTTAGCTCAGTTACCTTAGCTTTCTTGGGAACAGGGACAATGGTAGCCCTCTTGAAGCATGTGGGGACAGTAGACTGGAATAAGGCTTGATTGAATATGTCTGTAAACACACCAGCCAGCAGGTCTGCGCATGCTCTGAGGACCCGGCCGGGGATGCTGTCTGGGCCTGCAGCCTTGCGAGGGTTAACACATTTAAATGTTTTACACACTTTGGCTACAGTGAAGGAGAGCCCGCAGGTTTTGGTAGCGGGCCATGTCAGTGGCACTGTATTGTCCTCAAAGCGAGCAAAAAAGTTGTTTCATCTGCCTGGGAGCAAGGTATCGTGATCTGCGACGGGGCTGGTTTTCCTTTTGTAGTCCGTGATTGACTGTAGACCCTGCCACATACCTCTCGTGTCTGAGCCGTTGAATTGCGACTCCACTTTGTCTCTGTACTGACGCTTAGCTTGTTTGATTGCCTTGCGGAGGGAATAGCTGTTTGTATTCGGTCATGTTTCCGGGCACCTTGCCCTGATTAAAAGCAATGATGCACTTGTTAATAAACTCGTACACCGTAATCAGTGTATTCGTCAATGTTGTTGTTTGCCGCAATGTGGAACATATCCCAGTCCACGTGATCGAAGCAATCTTGAAGTGTGGAATCCGATTGGTCGGACCAGCTTTGAACAGACCTGAGCGCGGGTGCTTCCTGTTTTAGTTTCTGTCTATAGGCTGGGAGCAACAAAATGGAGTCGTGGTCAGCTTTTCCGAAGGGAGGGTGGGGGAGGGCCTTATATGCGTTGCGGAAGTTAGAATAACAGTGGTCTAGGGTTTTGCCAGCCCAGGTAGCACAATCGATATGCTAAAAGAATTTGGGGAGCTTTGTTTTCAGATTAGCCTTGTTAAAATCATCCCGGCTACAATAAATGCAGCCTCGGGATATGTGGTTTCCAGTTTACATTGAGTCCAATGAAGTTCTTTCAGGGCCGTCGATGTGTCTGCTTGGGGGGGAATATACACGACTGTGATTATGATCAAAGAGAATTCTGTTGGTAGATAATGCGGTCGGCATTTGATTGTGAGGAATTCTAAGTCAGGTGAACAAAAGGACTTGAGTTCCTGTATGTTGTTATGATCACACCACGTCTCGTTAATCATAAGGCATACTCCCCCGCCCTTCTTCTTACCAGAGAGATGCTTGTTTCTGTCGGCGCGATGTGTGAAGAAACCAGGTGGCTGTACTGACTCAGATAACGTGTCTCGAGTGAACCATGTTTCTGTGAAACAAAGAACTTTAGTCTTGGATGTCTCTCTGGAATGCTACCCTTGCTCGGATTTCGTCTACCTTGTTGTCAAGAGACTGAACATTGGCGAGTAGTATACACGGGAGCGGTGCACAATGTGCCCGTCTATGGAGCCTGACCAGAAGATCGCTCTGTCTGCCCCTTCTACGGTAGGCCAAATAGAGGATCCGCTTCGGGAAAGTCGTATTCCTGGTCGTAATGTTGGTGAGTTGACGTTGCTCTTATATCCAATAGTTCCTCCCAACTGTATGTAATAAAACCTAAGATTACCTGGGGTAACAATGTAAGAAATAACACATAAAAAAACAATACTACATAGTTTCCTAGGAACGCGAAGCGAGGTGGCCATCTCTGTCGGCGCCGGAAGTAGTGTGTATTTTTTACAATGTTTACTTTTATTTCACTACCTTCCTAATGAAAATAATGTACTTTTTACTCCATACATTTTCCCTGACACTCAAAAGTACTTGTTTACATTTCAAATGCTTAGCAGGATATAAAGGGTCCAATTCACGCACTTATCAAGAGAACATCCCTGGTCATCTCTTCTGCCTCTGATCTGGCGAACTCACTAAACACAAATGCTTTGTTTCTGAAGGATGTCTGAGTGTGCCCCTGGCTATCTGTAAATGTAAAAAAACATGAACGATTGTGCCACCTGGTGTGCTTAATATGAGAGATTTGAAATTATTAATACTTTTACTTTTGAAACGTAAGTACATTTTTGCAATTACATTTACTTTTGATACTTAAGTAACAGTTAAGTTTGGACACACCTACTCATTCAGGGGTTTTTCTTTAGTTTGACTATTTTCTACATTGTAAAATAATAGTGAAGACCTAAAAACTATGACATAACACATATGGCATCATGTAGTAACCAATAAAGTGTTTAACAAATCAAAATATATTTTATATTTGAGATTATTCAAAGTAGCTTTGCCTTGATGACAGCTTTGCACAATCTTTGCATTCTCTCAACCAGCTTCAACTGGAATGCTTTTCCAACAGTCTTGAAGGACTTCCCACATATGCTGAGCACTTGTTGGCTGCTTTTTCTTCACTCTGTGGTCAACTCATCCCAAACTGTCCTAGTTGTGTTGAGGTCAGGTGATTGTGGAGACCAGGTCATCTGATGCAGCGCTCCATGACTCTCCTTCTTGGTCAAATAGCCCTTACACAGCCTTGAGGTGTGTTGGGTCATTGTCCTGTTGAAAAACAAATGATAGTCCCACTAAGCACAAACCAGATGGGATGGTGTATCGCTGTGGTAGCCATGCTGGTTAAGTGTGCCTTGAATTCTAAATAAATCACAGACAGTGTCACCAGCAAAGTACCCCTACATCATCACACCTCCTCCATGCTTCACGGTGGAAACTACACATGCGGAGATCATCCGTTCACCTACTCAGCGTCTCATAAAGACACGGCGGTTGGAACCAAAAATCTCAAATTTAGACTCATCAGACCAAAGGACAGATTTACACCAGTCTAATGTCCATTGCTCATGTTTCTTGGCCCAAGCAAGTCTCTTCTTCTTAGTGGTGTCCATTAGAAGTTGTTTCTTTGGAGCAATTTGACCATGAAGGCCTGATTTCACGCAGACTCCTCTGAACAGTTGATGTGTCTGTTACTTGAACTCTGTGAAGCATTTATTTGGGCTGCAATTTCTGAGGCTGGGAACTCTAATGAACTTTATCCTCTGCAGCAGAGGGAACTGGGTCTTCCTTTCCTGTGGCGGTCCTCATGAGAGCCAGTTTCATCAAAGCGCTTGATGGTTTTTGCGACTGCACTTGAAGAAACTTTAAAAGTTCTTGAAATTTTCCAGATTGACTGACCTTCATGTCTTAAAGTAATGATGGACTGCCATTTCTCTTTGCTTATTTGAGCTGTTCTTGCCATAATATGGACTTGGTCTTTTACCAAATAGGGCTATCTTCTGTATACCAACCCTACCTTGTCACCACAGCTGATTGGCTCAAACGAATTAAGAAGGAAAGAAATTCCACAAATTAACTTTTAACACACCTGTTCATTAAAATGCATTCCAGGTGACTACCTCATGAAGCTGGTAGAGAGAATGCCAAGATTGTGAAAAGCTGTCATCAAGACTAAGGGTAGCTACTTTGAAGAATCTCAAATATAAAATATATTTTGATTTGTTTAACACTTTTTTTAGTTACTACATGATTCCATATGTGTTATGTCATAGTTCTGAGGTCTTCAATATTATTTGTAAATGTAAAAACTAGTACAAATAAAGAAAACCCCTTGAATGAGTAGGTGTGTCCAAACTTTTGACTGGACTGTATATTTAAAACCAAATACTTCTAGACCTTTACTCAAGTAGTATTTTACTGGGTTACTTTCACTTTTATGTGAGTCATTTCCTATTAAGGTATCTTGACTTTTACTCAAGTATGATAATTGTGTACTTTTTCTACCACTGACAGACAGTAATACAAATTAGAGAGATGAGGACGCATGTGGGCTTGTGAATGAGAACCATGTACCTACTACTTCTCATGCTGATCATCTGCAGTGATGAATAGCTCATGCTCCCCCTGACATGTAAAAGGGTTTGTTCAGCACCATGGACAGCAGCACTGACTTGTTTAAAGTGCTGAAAAAAGGGAACCAAATGGGTAGTTTAAACAGAGGTCAAGCTTCACTGAAAGTGGATTAAAGTGGGCTTATGGAACTTTTGTCCAACATTGCCTGCTTTTTGAGCTGTTACTCCAATATTCCTAGCTCGCCACTCAATGTGCTATTTCAGCACCGCGAGCCACTGGGGGTTTCAGAGAGACAGAGAGAATCCCCGTTATCTTGTCCTCCTTTAAAACACCTTTCACATTCGATTTTGTGGAAGACCAGCAGTCTGTTTTCCCTCATACAGTGTTATGGTTCTTCTAAAGAAAAGCCTTTTCTATCCCGTTTTCCTTTGATTTTCACGTCTGCTTCTGTTAATGGAGTCTCTTTCCCTCTCTCAAATACAAACAGGTAGATTTTTCCATTAAAAAGGTAGTTGCATCTAAGCAGGATTTGGACTCCCAATAAACTGCATATATATTGTCCAGTTGGATATATTGTTTGTCAAATAAAAGAACAATGTGGAAAACAGTGCTGTCGCCTTTTCTGGGACAGTGACTGTATCCTGTCCAGATAAACATAGTCTAAAATGGCCGGTGGACATAGATTAGGACCCTGGTTATTCTAACTCATAATACTTCAATGTTGATGAAAAAGTAATAGTCTGAGAAATGGGAAGTGGAAGAATAAACAGTGTTTATAACCTGCATGAGAATAATCTCCATTCCCTGTGTTTGGTCTATCTTCTAAGGAAGTGGAGCTCTCTGGATCTCTTCCAGAATGCTAGAGCACCGAGGGCATAAACACACCCAGTAATCAGGCGATTTGCTGGGATCTGGGAGGACTGGGGCCTGTGAGCAGTCTGTCTGCTCCTTCTCTGCCAGCCACTGCTGATTTATCAGGGATTGGTGAAACCTTTCCCCTTCTCAGATCATCACAGAGTGATCTGTCCCACCCTGGGGGGGCAGAGGGCGAGCCCTAGGTCTCCAGGTCCATAAAGCCAGATAGGGCCAGGTTATCATTAACTCAGCCCTATCCTCATCAGGAGACTGGACTGGGGACAGCTGGCTATAGCAGGGCTGTACATCACTGTCACCCAGCCAGACACTCCAGGCTTGTCCTTGTCTTTGGGCTAACAAACATGTAGATTGATGACATTGTGTACAATAAGGAGTATGCAGTGAGGAAGAATATAGGCATAACTCAAAGCAAAGCTCCTCATTGATTGGAGATTGGTGGGTTCGTTTTTTCTGTATTCATTAGTGACTTCGTGGAGTGGAGAGGTTTTTATTTCTCTGTTGGGTATTGGGACTGAGACAAGTGATGAAACATGACCAAACCTGGGAGTGCTTTTCACGGATATGATGGCGTCAATCCTAAGAGGGAGGCAGCTGAATGACAGTGGTTTGGATCTCAGGAGGATTTTGTGGCTGATGAACTGAGAAAGGCCTAATTGAATTGAAACATAAATCAGTTGGCAGGCCAGGTTAGTCAGGGATAGAACACCACAGCTGAGGTTTGTCTGCCCAGGGAGGAGGCAGAAGCCTCTGTCTGGGTTGGTTATTTGGCCGTGGTTGGATCTGGGGCACCCAAATGGGTGTGATTAGAGCCAGGGAGGACCAAGTCAACTTCCCACCCCACCCTACCCCACCCCCCTGGCTCTCAATGAATGACCCAGCTCCATGTCCCTAACTTGCCAGGTCACTGATTTGTTTGGAAGCAGTGTTAAGGTGACCCACATTACCACAGGACCAGATGGTGTAGTCAATTAGTGGCCAGCAGAGAACTGACTGGATCAGGCTGCTGTCCAGAGGGTTTATTCCATCTGCACAGCTGCACAGTCACGGCTGTAGTCAGTTCGTCCGTTCCATGTCTGGTGAACTGATGTTGTCCGTCTGGTTCCTCAGCATCTGCTCCCCTACCCTCCTCCTCTTCTCTTCCCCTTCGGCTGGGTGTGTACAGTGCAGTCCATTCCTGACCTGGGTAAACACCACGTTATTCGGCATGAGTGCTCTCTCTAGCCGGGGGACGAGGGAGCCCATCTCTGGCCAGCTCCCCGCCATGCCCTTGAGGATGACATCAGCGTGACAACAGCTGGCGGATTGCGGATGCAGGTATGCTCAGACAAAACAACCCTCATTAAATTTGTTCATGCATTGGAATGTAATGGAGATATACAATGTGTGACGACCAATGATGATTAAACTGGGTCTGATTAATCTATCATTGAGGACACTTGTGACCTGCTATTAGATTGAGATGGGAAAGGCATTTCCATTTTTCTCGTCAGGATCATTTGGAACAGTACAGATGAATGAAACAGAGAACAAACCAGGAGAATAATGACTCCGCATGCTTTCTTAACTGTGACCCACTTGTCAAACACATCAGAGCAAATCTTATCAAACACTCTCAATTTGAAGTGATTCATAAGACTTTGTTAATGATATCCGTGACTGCAATGCCAAACCAATGTAAAAACAATGTCACATTCCCGGAGATAAACACGGTTGCTAAAATGCCTACGAAAGACATTAGATTTCTAGGGAGTAGAATAAGCAGGTGAAAGCCATCCAACACACACAACAAGCCCTCTAGGTGCAGGCACCACTCTCAAGTCAACACCATACCGTATGCATTTTATAGGATGCACTGCTGCGTCATAACTTCATCGGCGAATGAGCATGACATTGATATGAATGAATTTAAGTGTCAATGAATCGACGTAGGGCTGAGCTTGCAGAAGACAGGGTCTCTTTGTGAAGCTGTGCCGTCGTGATGATCGAAGTGAGCCGTCCATCGCTGGGGAGCTGAAAGCTGTCCATTTACAACCACCCAGAGAGAAAAGGAAACATTGCAACTGAATTATGATTCTCTGCTAGAAGTCCATACAACAAACCATGAATCATCACAATGGGATTTGTGAATCATCAATGTGCATGAGTGACTCAAATGGCAAATGTAACCTTGGAGAAGTGATCCGAATCCATGTTTTATGGCCCTATCTCATGGCCCTATCACTTACGTGGTGGAATTAATGTACGGGAAGGGAGGCGGTAATGTAAAGATGTGGTAATCGTGTTCAAGGCCGTGCAAACAGCCACGGAGATCTATGGAGCCATTACTAAAGACAAACCGGGAGGAAAACACATTCCTCTGATGACACTCCAGTGTATACTGCACCATTATAATACTGGAACCATACAGCCTCATGCCTCACAACGGCCAATAGCTGTGTCCAGTACTTCTCATAATATACCACAGCCTCTTGGGTATCATTGCTTCATTGTCCTATTGTGACATTGTAACATACTACTGATTTTGTAACATTTGCTGAGGACACTGACTTAGAGAATGAGCGTCTGTTCCCTCTCTCACCATTTTCAGTTGGCACGTGTTTTGTTAAGGCAAGGCAAAAGGGGAGTACATGGACAAGGTAGGCAAGGTCAGGTCACATCTTGTACAGGATGAGAAAATCCTATCATGTGGTGGTCCCCCCCCCCTTCATACAGTAACCTCGTTTGTACCTGGTTCTAACATGAGTCTACATTCTGATTGTGCCCACATTTCCAAATATATGTCTACACGTGGTATTAAAATGTGTCTCATATCTGTCCACTGTGTCTGCATTGTGACCAGATTTCCTGGTCCCTACCTGCATGCAATTTATTTGACAGCTATTCTTTCAAAATAATAGGTATTTATTTTTATGACACATATTGATTAAAAAAACCTGAGCCGGAGCACAAATTATTTTATGTAGAGGTGCTGACTAACGGCGAATAAACTATAAGCTATAAAAAATAAAGAGTCGCAAACTCCGTATATAAACTCCCAGTAATTTATTGGGTAAATCACCAACGGCTATACCTCGAATTTGAAGGAAAGTCTGACTCAAGACAAAGTAGTTATTGGATAATGCCAGTTCAGTAAGTTGTAAGATGCCATCATTGGATGGAGCAAGGGTAGAGTCTCTGTGTTGCAGCGCTTGCAAGCCTCCAGTGTGTGGGATGTTAGTGTACAAGCTCTCCACATCAAAAGTGGCCAGCAGGGTGCCCTCTGGTATCCTTCCTAAGCCCTCTATCAATGAGATCATGTGACTAGTGTCTTTAACACAAGTTGGGAGTTGCTCAACCTTCGGTTTAATGTGGTGATCCACAAACTTAGAAATGTTGGATGTCACAGAGTCGATTGCTGCTACAATGGATCTACCTGGAGGAGGAGACACTTGTTTGTGTAATTAAGCGACTGTATAGAAATTTGGTATCTCAGGAAATTTCACACATAGAAATTCACATTCTTTTTTGGTGATTTGTCCTGATTCCAAAAAGTTTTCCACTGTGGATGAGATATTATGCTGGAATTCTAAGATAGGGTCATAATTCAGTTTGCGATATAAGCGTGGTCCTATTATTGGAGCTTGGTGAGATCTGACATGCCCCCTGAGCCCACTTCACACCTACTGTACTTGACACCCATTCTAAATGGGAACTACAAATGTGGCTCATGCGCATAACATCCTTCTTCAGACACCCAGTTACAGGTCAAACAATCCCTGTTAGCGGTATCATCTCATGCAAGACCAAGGGAGTAATCTATCTCATCACCTGTAAGGAAAAGCCTATGCAGGGCGAACAAAAATACAATTAACACATAGCTGAACACTGCAGCTCAATCAGGTGTAAGAACATTGACTATCCAGTAGCAGCTCAGTTTGTTGAAGCTAAACATTCAATCTCCTCCTTCAAATACACAGGCATTGAGCATGTTGCTCTACCAAGGAGAGGAGGTAACATCGAGATCCTACTACTATAAAGGGAAGCTTACTGGATATCCTCTCTAAAAACATTGACCCCTAGTGGTCTGAATATTGACTTTGATCTCAGGCCCTTCTTATGAACAAATCTCTCTTTCATGAACAAGTCTTATAAATGTATCTATTCTTTCTACAGCTTATCAGTGTACACTCAATATGTTCCCCTGTTGATGAGGCTTAATGTTCATTATGGTTGAACCAAAAGATTACATTGTAACAAAACAAAAAAAATGAAATGGGAAACAATATATATGTGAAATTGAATTAAACAATAATGTATGTTGATGCTAATATTATGTACAATATTCAATTAGGTTTTCATATGATAACAATAGCCTAATATAATCAATATGCCATAAACTACTGTTTTTTTAACAGTTTCACTCAATTCATTCTAATTAACTTAAGAATTATGACACACCCCTCACTATTGTCATTGGTTGCACTAATTGCACTGTTTGTCTACATATCCTGGTTCAAGCATTCATGACATTATCCTGAAGAAGGCACAGTAATGCCAAAAAGTTGGTGATTTACCCAATAAATTAAGGGGAGTTTATATATGGAGTGTGCGAATCTCTTTATTTTTAAGGTACGTATTGATGCCTTAAGTCAATAGTGGCACCTGTTAATGCGGCTATATGATTTTAGAAGGTGGGATAGTGATGATTTAAATAGTTTCACTGCCCAGTCCCGCCTACACTTGTACGATACCCAGACACAATGCGTGCTACCTCTGGAGGCGGTCAGGAGGAGCTGATCACAATCAGATTACAAAGAGTCTTTTGATCGTTTACATCTGTCTACAAAGGTGGGCACGATCTGGATGTGGACACGATCAGGATGTGGACACAATCAGGAAAAGGACATGTTTAAATGGGGCTAGCACCATGGGGCTACTGACATCCTCATGATCCCCGGCAACATTTTCCTCTACTGGAAATCACTTTATCTCGCACATGGGTCACCTGTACTCATCATAAAACATAGGGTGACACAACATAGTGAAAGATCTTGAAACTGTTGTACATTTTCATACAAATTTCTGACTCAAAATGTAATATTCAGATTTCCTAAACCTCTGTATGTCATCTAACTTCCCAGGGGCAACTGGTAAGGGGACAGGGTTAGGTATTATAGAATGCATTGTGGCAGTCTAGTCACCATGATAAGTATACAACAGCCTCCACTGCCAACACCCTCATTAAAACTCTACTCTTTGTTTTTTTCCCTCCCAAGTAAAAGTTGTGTGCTTCAGAGAGGGATCTATTTTCCAACACTCATCGTGCCTGCTCCCTGCACCTCCAGTAACAGCTAATTAAGGTGCGCTGATCAAACGGAGGAGAGAGCAGGAGTAGAGCTAGACAGGGAGAGTGAGAGAAGAGAGACAGAGAAAGAGCATGAGCTGGCACGCAACGAATGTGGCCCCACCTTTTCGTGTCGCAGGCAGGCAGAGACAGGAATCCGGGAGAAATGTCAATCAACCTAAACATAGATCAGTAGATACATCACTGTGCATTAATGTGTCTGCCCTGATATTTTATTCATGAGGCTGTGTTAAACACAGCTCCCAGACAAGCACAGGGATTCAGACGCCCTCACAGGATCACAGTCAACTCATTCACAAACACCATGAATTGTCACTGGAGGAGCATCAGGCATCTAACAACAGTCCTGGAGGAGCACATCTCATTATCTATGGAGCATGATGGAACAAATGTGCAATTATTATTCCCCCAACTGTGGCAAAGTAGAGGACAGTGTTGTTGAGGAATGGATGTCTGAGGAAGCCTGCTGGCTGCATGGGGATACCTGATACATACTGTTACGGTGTCACGAGTCATGACCGCAGTCAAATTCCATGTGACCGTTTAGTCACGGTAACTAGGCTTCTCCAAGCTCTGACGCTGCTGATGGTCATTAGTAGGCTACCAAACATGCTAACTGCCTGGTACTCAGCACTCTATTGTCCCTCTAATCACTCTGACATAAATGTGATCGAAAATCAAACCAAACACTTCATTAGAGCTCATGAGCTCATGTTGCATAACATTTCTATAGGCTATGCAATTGCGTGAGAAACAGTTTTGATGGCCTCTTTTAAAAAGAGGAGTATCCCGTCAGCTTACATGCGCCGAATATAACAGGTGTAGACCTCACCGTGAAATGCTTACTTACAAGCCCCTAACCACCAATGCAGTTCAATAAATAGTTAAGAAAATATTTACTAAATAAACTAAAGTAAAAAATCTAATAAATAGTTACACAATAAAATAACAATAATGAGGCTATATACAGGATAGTCGAGTAAATTTGTAAATGTAGGTAGGGGTAAAGTGACTATGCATATATAACAGAGAGTAGTAGCAGTGTAGAAAGAAACAAAGGGGGAGGGGTGTCAATGTAAATAGTCCGGATGGAAATTTGATGGAATTGTTCAGCAGTCTTAAGGTGATATGCTCCTCAATTTTTTATATTTTTTATTTAACCTTTATTTAACCAGGTAGGCTAGTTGAGAACAAGTTCTCATTTACAACTGCGACATGGCCAAGATAAAGCAAAGCAGTGCGACACAAACAACAACACAGAGTTACACATGGAATAAACAAACATACAGTCAATAATGCAATAGAAAAAGTCTATATACAGTGTGTGCAAATGAGGTAGGATAAGGGAGGTAAGGAAATAAATTGGCCATAGTGGCGAGATAATTATAATATAGCAATTTAACACTGGATTGATAGATGTACAGAAGATGAATGTGCAAGTAGAGATACTGGGGTGCAAAGGAGCAATGCCATTGGATGAATCCCATAACATATTCCAGTCTGAGCTAGCAAAACAGTCCTGTAGCGTAGCCTCCACGTCATCTGACCACTTCCGTATTGAGCGGGTCACTGGTACTTCCTGCTTTAGTTTTTGCTTTTAAGCAGGAATCAGGAGGATATAATTATGGTCAGATTTGCCAAGTGGAGGGTGAAGGAGAGCTTTGTATGAGTCTCTGTGTGTGGAGTAAAGATGGTCTAGAAAGATTTTTCCTCTGGTTGCACATATGATGGCAGAATTCGAGTGAAACTGAAAGTTTTTTAACCAGGGAAAGGTGACCGGAAACATGAACGAATACAAACAGTGTAGCTATTCCCTCCGCAAGGCAATCAAACAAGTTAAGCGTCAGTATAGAGACAAAGTAGAGTCACAATTCAACGGCTCAGACACAAGAGGTATGTGGCAGGGTCTACAGTCAATCACGGATTACAAAAAGAAAATCAGCCCATGTTTAGATTTTCCTGTTTAGTATAGTAAACATAATGTTTTGCTGGTTAAAGCCAGGTTTTTCTGGTTGGTTTGCAACATCTCACAACCTAGATCCTAAATGTTTAATCTTGTGAACTAAGTTTATTTACCAGGATGTCTTGCTCCCAGGCAGACTAAATAACTTTTTTACCCGCTTTGAGGACAATACAGTGCCACTGACACGCCCGCAACCAAAACCTGCGGACTCTCCTTCACTGCAGCCGAAGTGAGGAGAACATTTAAACGTGTTAACCCTCGCAAGGCTGCAGGCCCAGACGGCATCCCCAGCCGCGTCCTCAGAGCATGCGCAGACTAGCTGGCTGGTGTGTTTACGGACATATTCAATCAATCCTTATCACAGTCTGCTGTTCCCACATGCTTCAAGAGGGCCACCATTGTCCCTGTTCCCAAGAAAGCTAAGGTAACTGAGCTAAACGACTCAGTTCCATCATCATGAAGTGCTTTGAGAGACTAGTCAAGGACCATATCACCTCCACCTTACCTGACACCCTAGACCCACTCCAATTTGCTTACCGCCCAAATAGGTCCACAGACGATGCAATCTCAACCACACTGCACACTGCCCTAACCCATCTGGACAAGAGGAATACCTATGTGAGAATGCTGTTCATCGACTACAGCTCAGCATTTAACACCATAGTACCCTCCAAACCCTGGGTCTCGACCCCGCCCTGTGCAACTGGGTACTGGACTTCCTGACGGGCCGCCCCCAGGTGGTGAGGGTAGGTAACAACATCTCCACCCCGCTGATCCTCAACACTGGGGCCCCACAAGGGTGTGTTCTGAGCCCTCTCCTGTAGTCCCTGTTCACCCATGACTGCGTGGCCATGCACGCCTCCAACTCAATCATCAAGTTTGCAGACGACACTACAGTGGTAGGCTTGATTACCAACAACGACGAGACGGCCTACAGGGAGGAGGTGAGGGCCCTCGGAGTGTGGTGTCAGGAAAATAACCTCACACTCAATGTCAACAAAACAAAGGAGATGATTGTGGACTTCAAGAAACAGCAGAGGGAGCACCCCCCTATCCACATCGATGGGACAGTAGTGGAGAGGGTAGTAAGTTTTAAGTTCCTCGGCATACACACCACGGACAAACGGAATTGGTCCACCCACACAGACAGCGTCGTGAAGAAGGCTCAGCAGCGCCTCTTCAACCTCAGGAGGCTGAAGAAATCCGGCTTGTCACTAAAAGCACTCACAAACTTCTACAGATGCACAATCGAGAGCATCCTGTCGGGCTGTATCACCGCCTGGTACGGCAACTGCTCCGCCCACAACCGTAAGGCTCTCCAGAGGGTAGTGAGGTCTGCACAACGCATCACCGGGGGCAAACTACCTCCAGGACACCTACATCACTCGATGTCACAGGAAGGCCATAAAGATCATCAAGGACAACAACCACCCGAGCCACTGCCTGTTCACCCCGCTATCATCCAGAAGGCGAGGTCAGTACAGGTGCATCAAAGCTGGGACCGAGAGACTGAAAAACAGCTTCTATCTCAAGGCCATCAGACTGTTAAACAGCCACCACTAACATTGAGTGGCTGCTGCCAACACACTGACTCAACTCCAGCCACTTTAATAATGGGAATTGATGTAAAATATATCACTAGCCACTTTAAACAATGCTATTTAATATAATGTTTACATACCCTACATTACTCATCTCATATGTATATACTGTACTCGATACCATCTACTGCATCTTGCCTATGCCGTTCTGTACCATCACTCATTCATATATCTTTATGTACATATTCTTTATCCCTTTACACTTGTGTGTATAAGGTAGTTTTGGAATTGTTCGGTTAGATTGGTTAGGTTAGATTGGTTATTACTGCATTGTCGGAACTAGAAGCACAAGCATTTCGCTACACTCGCATTAACATCTGCTAACCATGTGTATGTGACAAATACATTTGATTTGATTTGATGTGACATGCTGGTAGAAATGAGGTAAAACAGATTTAAGTATGCTTGCATTAAAGTCCTCGGCCACTATGAGCACCGCTTCTGGATAAGCATTTTGTCATCAACAGTGAAGAGGCGACTCCGGGATGCCGACCTTCTAGGCAGAGTTGCAAAGAAAAAGCCATATCTCAGACTGGCCAATAAAAATAAAAGATTAAGATGGGCAAAATAACACAGACACTGGACATAGGAACTCTGCCTAGAAGGCCAGCATCCCGGTGTCACCTCTTCACTGGTGACGTTGAGACTGGTGTTTTGCGGGTAATATTTAATGAAGCTGACAGTTGAGGAGTTGTGAGGCGTCCGTTTCTCAAACCAGACACTCTAAAGTACTTGTCCTCTCGCTCAGTCGTGCACCTGGGCCTCACACTCATCTTTCTATTCTGGTTAGGGCCAGATTGTGCTTTTCTTTAACCCCAAACTTTTGAACAGTAGTGTATATGATTTAGTATATGTAAAGACAAGATTAAATCAAAAATAGTCTGATCGGTGACAATATTACCCTATCACTTGTGAGTTATATATTATCACTTGTGAATGATGCCAATTCGTGTGTGCAGTAAGGCAAGAAACAGGCATTACTTTTTCAAATCATAGTCCCACACCTCATGTAGCCTAGCCCATAGGTCTAAGTGTTATAATAAATCAGTACATGTGTAATCACATTTGTGGTCAGTTTTGAGAATGGTGTTTTCCCGCTAATTGATTGCATTTTGGAACATTCGTGCTCATAGCCTACTGCCGTGTGCACATTGCTGAGATTATAATGTGACGAAATAGAGGAATAGTCTGTCAACATGTTAAGCTAAACGTTCTGATCTTTTGCGTCAGCTTCATTGCTTTTAAAGTTTTTTTTGATGCGAGTGTTTGCATTAATTTGCCATCTATAGCATCCCACAACATTCCAAACATTGTCTGGGACAATTTCTTTCTCGCACAGAAGGACAAGTTGACCAATAGAATAGGTCCACTTTTGTACTATGGGGGATAGTAGATTGACATAGGATAGTGCTTTTGCTGTTCGTTAGGCCTACTCATCTCGTTGACTGAGGAAAAGCCTCGGAATTCGATAAGAAGGACGAGTGCAGTTGCATCCCTCCCTTCACTTGTAGCCTATTTCTTAGCTGCGAGAAGGACCAGATCAAGTGACAGGTATTGGCTAATAAGAATTGAGATATCGGAGAGAGCCATGTGAGCGAGAGGTGCTTTGGAACAAGCAGCTGGGAGAATGGAATTATAATTATTATATTCAGCCCAAGGGCACAACGGCCCTTGGCCACAAAAGGCATGGATTTTATTTAGGGGGCATTACGGCCACCCTAGGGAGATGCTATGAATGAAAGACTGATGTGTGCAGCCTGTGCAAAAAAACAAAGCAGAGTTCATCCCTTTCATGTAACTTTTTTCAAATCATCATTAGAGTCCCATCATGTAGCCTTAGAATGTGTTACAAATCTAAACATACAGCCTAATGTTTGTATCACAACTAAAATTGCATAAATAACTCTAAATTAAGCATATAGGAGGACCTGTTTCTTTGTTAACCTGTCAACACAGAAGCCGACTGTGTTCACTCCCTCAGAAAATGTTTGGCGAAAACATCCTTTCTATTTTATTCAGCTATGTTCAATTGTATTTTTGATGTTATAAAATAATTTAAAAATAATGTCACAGAATTCTGAGAAAATCGTGTCTGCTAAATGAACTAGCGTATGCTATTCTGTTCTTCTGAAATAGACAACATTTTCTATCATGTTTCTTTAGACCTGTCTAAAATAAATAATGGATTTATTGTGAAAGTGTAGGCTACATTACATGGATTTATAAGACTGGATTTATTCAAATGTAGTTGTTCCAAAGGTCTGTATCAGTGGCTTGTAGGCTATGCATGAAAGCCAGGAGATGCCAAATGTGTTTATGTTAATTATGGGTAAATTACAATATCACCGGCAGTTATTTTGCTCGACTATGAACAGCTGACAAAGTTTCATGACCGTCACAGCCCTAGCCGTGACATATTGTCTTTCTGGACTGATCTATTCCATTCATCATCAACATCCCCTCAGGAATTCAGAGGGAAGAGTTGAAACTTTCTGAACGTTACTCCATTTTCCAGAGGTATAAAATCAAAACGACTATCTTCTGTGTATTCTGTCCTACTCAGAAACCTCGGCTCCGCAATGTGGATGAACGTCTTCCAACACTGTGGTGGTTACAGGAGTCAATTATTGCCACCTATACATTTTATGTGCACTTAAATGGAGTGCTGGTGCAGGTCGTAAAACACACCCATCTGCTACAGACATCAGTCATTTTAATGCCCCCCCCCCCCCCCCCCGGTCACTTTTTATCTCTTTTGATTACTCTGGTGTTTCCAGCGACTTCTCTGTGCTGCATTACTGTTATTGCCTACCCTGGCTCCTTTCTGAAAGGCACCTGAGTAATGGCCGTGCCACAGAGATGAATGCACTGCTTGTAACCTTGAGAAACAATTAGATTAAACATAATCTCCACTGTCTGAGACAAACAACATGCTACCTGCCGTGAGGGGAGATCTCCAAACTGTGTACGGTTCAGTGG
Source organism: Oncorhynchus nerka (assembly GCF_034236695.1). Taxonomy (NCBI): domain Eukaryota; kingdom Metazoa; phylum Chordata; class Actinopteri; order Salmoniformes; family Salmonidae; genus Oncorhynchus; species Oncorhynchus nerka. Next base: position 35,605,153 of record NC_088408.1, read on the forward strand.
AGAGGTGTTAACTGTATGCCAAATGATCAATCTTTAATGCCCTTGTTTGGCTCCGTCTCTTATGCGGGACGTCACATGCACAGATATGGCCCCCTCCCTGTGTTTCCCAACATGTGATGTGGCAGATGTTCAGAATAAATATGAAAAGCCTTTGCTCATGCTTAAATAAACACACACTGGCGCGCACAGTTTTGCAATTCAGAGGAATGAACAGGAGCAAGCAGAAGAAATCGTGTTTTTGGATAACTTGACTGTAGAGTTTATTACTGAGAAATAGAAAGAGGGATTAGGCCTATTTGTATGTGCTGTTTATTCAGCAGCTTAATCAAGAATTTACTTCATAAACATATCAACCCATTCTAACAAATATATTTGAATGTATGCTAGGCCTACTGTATTTGGGAGTGTCAGTTGAGGAGAACTCAGTTTTTGGAATATGGGACAAATCATTTTCATGCGGAACAGAAGCCATGAAGACAACTCGTTGCTAAAACAAATAGGGGAAACCCCTCAAATGTTTTTAAGTAACCTAATTTAGCGTGTTAAAAATCAAATCACAGAAAACATGAACTGTCGTCTGTGAGGAGGAGTTCCTTATTCATGCATGCTAGTTTAGGTTTCCTCTCACCTACTTCCTTTGTAAGTTATGAATATTCATCTTCTACTTCACATAGAATCGATACAGACAACAACATCTTTGTCCTGTTGCATTCTTTATGGATTTCGATACATCTGGGAACACGTAACGCGTAAGCAAGGCTGAGCTGGGGACTTAGTGTATTCATTGAAGGAGAAAAACATCAGCATCAGGTTACGAATTCTCTTTTATACAACTGCAAACAACAACAACCCATTTTAAAGGACTGGAAACATTTCAACATTTGCAAATGCAGCCTACATATATGGATTTTTCTCACTGTAAAGATTCACAGTATTACTACTGTGTGCTACTACCTTGCCAGTAAACTGCAATATGATAAGCTATGTTTGACCTCCAGAAAATGATTGTATCCAATAGCACTAAAACACGAGCCATAAAACAAATAGAAACTACACCCGTGACATCGTCGTTAGAAGCTACAGCAGAAATCCGAGATCACCGAGACACAATAACAACCTTCTAGATTAAGAGAGCGTCAGGCTGCAAAATGAAATCCAACAGTGAATTTGCAGATCAATAACACAATTATTACATCATTCTATGAACTACACGGAGCCATAGGAAACCACTGAGTTTAACTATGCACTCTCAAGTCACAATTGATCGTTAACACTGCCGGTGAGCTAATTGACCGCGTGGGGATTCTCGTTCACTAATTAATTGTGAAAACTCTAAACCTCTATGCTAATGGCCTAGCTAATTTGTGGGCAAGTTGTACTTGGCCGTCATTTACTGCTGTAACGGTTTTCTTCTGGTGAAAGAGAGGCGGACCAAAATGCAGCGTGGTGGTTATTCATGTTTTTAATAAAGACGACTATACATGAACAGACTAAACAAAACAAGAAAAGTGAAAACCTAAACAGTCCTATCTGGTGCAAACACAGAGACAGGAACAATCACCCATAAAACCCAACACAAAACAGGGTACCTAAATATGGTTCCCAATCAGAAACAATGACTAACACCTGCCTCTGATTGAGAACCATATCAGGCCAAACATAGAAATAGACAAACCAGACACACAACATAGAATGCCCACCCAGCTCACGTCCTGACCAACACTAAAACAAGGAAAACGCATACGAACGATGGACAGAACGTGACCGACCCCCCCAAGGTGCGGACTCCGAACGCACAACCTAAACCTATAGGGGAGGGTCTGGGTGGGCATCTGTCGGTGGCGGCTCTGGCGCTGGACGTGGACCCCACTCCATAATTGTCTTAGTCCACCTCCTTAGCGTCCCTTGAGTGGCGACCCTCGCCGCTAACCTTGGCCTAGGAAACCTAACAACGGGCCCCACTGGACTGAGGTAGCTCGGGACTGAGGGGAAGCTCGGGACTGAGGGGAAGGTCGGGACTGAGGGGAAGCTCGGGACTGAGGGGAAGCTCGGGACTGAGGGGAAGCTCGGGAGTGAGAGGAAGCTCGGGAGTGAGAGGAAGCTCGGGAGTGAGAGGAAGCTCGGGAGTGAGAGGAAACTCAGGCAGGTTGATGGATCTACCAGATCCTGGCTGGCTGGTGGTTCCGGCAGATCCTGGCAGACTGGCGGATCCTGGCTGACTGGCGGATCCTGGCAGATCCTGGCTGACTGGCAGATCCTGGCCGACTGGCAGATCTGGCGGATCCTGGCCGACTGGCGGATCCTGGCGGATCCTGGCCGACTGGCGGATCCTGGCCGACTGGCGGATCCTGGCCGACTGGCACTTCTGGCGGATCCTGGCTGACTGGCGGATCCTGGCAGACTGGCGGATCCTGGCAGACTGGCGGATCCTGGCAGACTGGCAGTTCTGGCGGATCCTAGCTGACTGGCGGATCCTGGCTGAATGGCGGATCTAACTGATCCTGGCAGACTGGCGGATCCTGGCTGACTGGCAGATCCTGGCCGACTGGCAGATCCTGGCCGACTGGCAGATCCTGGCCGACTGGCAGTTCTGGCAGATCCTGGCTGACTGGCGGATCCTGGCTGACTGGCAGTTCTGGTGGATCCTGGCTGACTGGCGGATCCTGGCAGACTGGCGGATCCTGGCAGACTGGCAGTTCTGGCGGATCCTGGCTGACTGGCGGATCCTGGCTGAATGGCAGATCTAACTGATCCTGGCAGACTGGCGGATCCTGGCAGACTGGCGGATCCTGGCCGACTGGCAGATCCTGGCCGACTGGCAGATCCTGGCCGACTGGCAGTTCTGGCAGATCCTGGCTGACTGGCAGTTCTGGTGGATCCTGGCTGACTGGCGGATCCTGGCAGACTGGCGGATCCTGGCAGACTGGCAGTTCTGGCGGATCCTGGCTGACTGGCGGATCCTGGCTGAATGGCGGATCTAACTGATCCTGGCAGACTGGCGGATCCTGGCTGACTGGCAGATCCTGGCCGACTGGCAGATCCTGGCCGACTGGCAGATCCTGGCCGACTGGCAGTTCTGGCGGATCCTGGCTGACTGGCGGATCCTGGCTGACTGGCGGATCCTGGCTGACTGGCAGTTCTGGTGGATCCTGGCTTACTGGCAGTTCTGGCGGATCCTGGCAGACTGGCGGATCCTGGCTGACTGGTAGTTCTGGCAGATCCTGGCAGACTGGCGGATCCTGGCTGAATGGCGGATCTAACTGATCCTGGCAGACTGGCGGATCCTGGCGGCGCTGGGCAGACTGGCGGCACTGGCGGCGCTGGACAGACTGGTAGCTCAGACGGCGCTGGGCAGACGGGTAGCTCAGACGGCGCTGGGCAGACTGGAGAAAAAGGCTCTGGCAGCGCTGGACTGAGGAGCACTGGTGCCTCTGGAATGAGGGGCTCTGGCGCCTCTGGCATGAGGGGCGGTAGCTCTGACAGCGCCGGACAGGCGGGAGACTCTGGCTGCGCTGGAGAGGAGGAAGGCTCCGGCAGCGCTGGACAGGCGGGACGCACTGTAGGCCTGATGCGTGGTGCTGGCACTGGTGGTACTGGGCCACGCACCTCCGGGTGAGTGCAAGGAACAGGACACACCGGGTTGTGAAGGTGTACTGGAGACCTGGTGTGTATAGCCGGCATCAAATCCCCCGGAACTCCAACACACGTTTCAGGCTGAGTACGAGGAACTGACACGGGTGACATCGCACAGCTAACACGCTCCTCAGGGCGAATGCCGTGCATACTATGGCAAACCAACAGCTTTCTTTCTACTCTGTCCAATATATCCTCCACACTCTCAGACTCAGCACTCTGCTTCGCCGACAGCTCCAATTCCATCCATGGCTCCTTACGGTAAACAGGGGGAGTTGGCTCAGGTCTGACTCCTGACTCTTCCTGACTCTGCCACACTCTCCCTGTGCCCCCCCCCGAGAATTTTTTTGGGGTGCCTCTCGGGCTTCCAGCCGCTCTGCCGTGCTAGCTCCTCATAATGCCGCCTCTCTGCTTTCGCTGCCTCCAGCTCGGCTTTGGGACGGCAATATTCCCCTGGCTCTGCCCAGGGTCCTTTTCCGTCAAGGATCTCCTCCCAAGTCCATTTATCCAAATAGTGCAGCCTCTCCCACTGCTGCTGCTGCTGCTGCCTCTGTTGCTTCTCCTGCTGCTGCCTTTGCTGCTGCTGCTGTTGCTCCTGCTGCACCTGTCGCTTCTCCTGCTGCTGCTGTTGCTGCTGCCTCTGTTTACCACGCCGCTTGGTCCTTGGTTGGTGGGTGATTCTGTAACGGTTTTCTTCTGGTGAAAGAGAGGCGGACCAAAATGCAGGGTGGTGGTTATACATGTTTTTAATAAAGACGACTATACATGAACAGACTAAACAAAACAAGAAAAGTGAAAACCTAAACAGTCCTATCTGGTGCAAACACAGAGACAGGAACAATCACCCACAAAACCCAACACAAAACAGGCTACCTAAATATGGTTCCCAATCAGAGACAATGACTAACACCTGCCTCTGATTGAGAACCATATCAGGCCAAACATAGAAATAGACAAACCAGACACACAAAATAGAATGCCCACCCAGCTCACGTCCTGACCAACACTAAAACAAGGAAAACACATACGAACGATGGACAGAACGTGACAACTGCTCTCTGTCTCGTCCTCAACCAAATCCTCTCGCTCCGTTGCATCCCTGCAGAGTTTTTCCCCTATAAAGTAGATGGATCCCAGAATCAGATTCTATTGAAAGACGTACAAGTTTATTAGCTTTATTGCAATTCTGTGCTGTCCCTGTACGACAGGTTTGTGGGGGTGGATTGCACATTCATGTCAGTACTCTGAACCGTTCCATATCCAGCGATTACGACATCGGACACGGGTGACTCCAGGTGGTGAACACACCCCAGTGCCTCTTGCTTTCCTGCTCCAGCCATACAGAATATCTTTATCAGAGTGATTGCACTAAAATTAGATCTGGGTTAAAGGATGGGAATGAGCAATGATATTTTGACCTGTAACTACTGAAGTATTTGTGTACTACCTACCTGTCACTTCTGATTTCATTACGGTTGGAACTAGTGTGCTCTGCACGGAGAAATATGACTCCAAAGACCCATTGGTTGCTTTTAAAGATAGGTATTCATGTGTATACGTCACCAAGCAGACAAAGTGTACACAAAGTGTACACGAAGTGTACACAAATAGCTAGCATTCCTTTAAATTGTCATCGGTCACCCTTTGCATCAATGTCAACCAAAGGGCTGACCTTGAAAACCATGCTAATGAACTTGTTCTGGCTGATTAAAAACTCTAGATACCCATTGACATGTAGGTTCATTATGGCTTCTCGTAGTGTCTCTCTGTAGAGCTGCCCTTACAGTGGCTGCCCAGGTCAATTTTATCCCTCCATGAATATGGATGAGCCACTGCTGTGGGACTGGTTACGAACTATGTAATCAATGGAACATATGGTGCACACTTGCATTGTTGAATGGGCTGAGTAATGACTTTGGCTCGATTTAGTGACACATGTAGAATTTATTTTCTCTCCGACTAGTTAGGCATGCAACAGAATGTGAGGTCTTCTTTCCTTATGAGCCGTTTGGGTCTTGCACGACTTGCAGTTTGTTTGAAAATCATTGCTCACTCCCACATCTGATTAAAGACCTTGCAGATTAAGTGTGGCAACATTGGCAGTGCTTCTGGTGCGAATGAAGGTGTTTTTCTGTCTAAAACACATTTAAAGTCTACTTCTTAGCAAATACATGCTATTACAGGGGATAGTTTCCCTTCCACGTTCTTTTGGGAAATTGGAAATGAAGGCTCGAATGTTGAGGTACAGCAATACTCCATAAAGGAATCTGCTTTAACACATTCTATCTCTAATACAGTCAGCTTACAATGGTAAGCTATCAGTTCACACCCATCTGGCAGGGAGGAGGGGAGCATCACAGCGAACAGACTTCATCTGTGATAAATAGTCATCTTCGTGTCCTTCGGAGGTTCAATCACCCAGGCATTTTGATACCGTTATGTCAGAGCATATCTGGGTCCAATCTGTTGAAAGAGACGGGCTTTACCCACAACCGCCCCCTGTGACTCTGCAGGTACCCACCCCAGGTCCAGAGACACCGCCTGGTCAAAGCCTTCTCTTTACTTTCCTAACAGGGCCATTAGCGTGCTAGCGCTCCCCTCGGCTAAAGGTCAGTGGTCCTATAACATGGCTAGCAGCAGACTGATGAGAAAGGTGGGTTAATCTCTGCCCTGCTCGTTTGGAGTGGCAGCTTCACCGCGCCGCCTGCTAAATATCCATCCTGCTCTTTGGTATGACCTTTCCCTACAGGGATGGATCCAGACAGTTTTTAAATGTGATTATGAAGGCACTGTCAATGTTACCTTTTTCTTCAGAGTTTCAAACTTCAGCAATTAGATTAATTCTAATTGAATTATACTGTGATAATTGGGTGGCTATATTGCTAATGCTAAGACAGTGATGACTATCACTACAGGGTGATTTAAGGATAATCAAACAGTAGGGGAGAGTGGGGTAAGTTGAGTTAAAGGGTAAGTTGAACCACCCCTTGTTTCTAGGAAACCATAAAGAAAATAAATGTGACCAAATATTTAGGAAGAGGTCGTCCATTCATGGATTCTGTGAAGGAAAAAAACACATGGAAAAAGTGGTAAGCAAGTACAGTTAAAAGAAGAAAAAAGATTTTCACAAATTAGTTTGAGTTATAGGTCTCATGATGCTTGTAATCTAAACCGAAGTAGATTGTTTTATACATCAGTTGGGGTCTCTATAAGCTACAATATGAGGTTCTAAACCTAGCATGAAAGTGCATCCTTGTAGCTGTGTGGGGTAAGTTGAACCAATGGTCATGGGGTAAGTTGAGCCAATGACCACCATACCCCATACAAATAAAAATGACATTTATCAAGTTTTATGCATCATTTGCATATTGTTTTTGCAGTGTGTCATGCATATGAACTTGAATGCGTTTTATTGTTACAGAGCAGACATCATCATGCCCCATGTATACAAATGTAACAAGCAAGGGTCTAGCCCCCCTTGAGGTTCTTGAGAGAGCAGCCAAGGAAGTGAGAGAATGAATGAAGTCCATTCGAGTAGCAGCAAGAGATGAAACATTTGACTGAATGACACTCGAGGTACAGGGAACAACAACATAAAGTGTATTTTACGTATTTCATTTTTAATTTAACCTCTATTTAACTAGGCAAATCAGTTAAGAACAAATTATTATTTACAATGACGTCCTACCCTGGCCAAACCCGGATGACGCTGGGCCAATTCTGCGCTGCCCTCTGGGACACCCAATCACAGCCGGTTGTGATACAGCCTGGAATCAAACCAGGGTCTTTAGTGACACCTCGAGCACTGAGATCCAGCGCCTTAGACCGATGTGCCACTCGGGAGTCTTAATGGGGTTTTAGGCCACCACAAGCCGCCAAAACAGCTTCAATGCGCTTTGGCATAGACTCTATAAGTGTCTGGAACTCTATTGGAGGGATGCGACACCGTTCTTCCATGAGAAATTCCATCATTTGGTATTTTATTGATGATGGTAGAGAACACAGTCTCAGACTTGTTCAATTGGGTTGAGAGCTGGTGACTAACACACACACATACACACACACGCACACACCCTTTAGACCCCCTATGCTCTTTTGAGATCCCTCTTTCAAAGTAACTTAGATCTCTTAAATAATGGGCAACAGGGGATTTTTATGCATAACCCTAAGCATGATGGAATGTTAATTGCTTAATTAACTCAGGTACTACACCTTTGTGGAAGAACCTGTTTTCAATATACTTTGTATCCCTAATTTACTCAAGTATTTCCTTTATTTGGCACTTACCTGTACATTGACAAAAAAAGAAATTGAACATTACTTGTGCGAAAGAGAAGCTATGATAGAGCAGCAGAGGCACACAAGGACTTATCTGATGACATGGAGTCTGAGCTTGATAAACATATCAGGAATCTCGCGGACCAGTTTCATGAGGTTAGTAGCCTCAAAGACAGAGAACTTGCCTACAAATTGGCACATCGAAACGAAATCCCTGTAACCAGACAACTGGTCAAGAAATGGAAGGGTAAGTGATATTGAACAGACCGACGCTGGGAGACGAGAAGCAAGTACAGGGACTGAACATTTAATGGAAAATAGACAAGAAACAAACAAGGACAGCATCTGGGCAGGGGAAAACATAAAACATCAATTCTGACATGAGAAACAAACTGAGGAGCAGATATAGAGGGGCAACCAAGTGAGCCCAAAGAGCGCTGATGGCATAATGATAGTGGCAAGTGTGTGTAATGAAGGGCAGCCTGGCACCCTCGAGAGCCAGAGAGGGGAAGCGGGAGCACGCGTGACAGCCTGGGTGAGCATGACAGGCTGGCTGAGGCATGATGCTGGACTAGCAGCTGAGGCGTAGAAGCCTGACGAGCCGGAAGAGGTGTGGGAGCCTTAAACGCCGGCTGAGGCATGATGCTGGACTAGCCGCTGAGGCGTAGAAGCCCGACGAGCCGGAAGAGGTGTGGGAGCCTTAAACGCCGGCTGAGGCATGATGTGGGATGGGAGCCTGCCGAGCAGGCTGAGGCGTAGAAGCCCAAACTGCCAGCTGAGGCATGACGTGGACAACATAGTTGTCTTTGCTGTCTTCGTATCCAAGATAATTGTGTAGTTTAGAGTGTGTAGTTTTAGAGTGATTATCTTAATTTACCGAGGTTAGCTAGCCAGCTATTTGTCGTCCTTAACGTAGGAGACACTGCTAGCTAGCCAACAGCTAGCCAACGTCTACCGAATAGAACTTCCGCACTCAACAACCCGGTCGCATTCCGCTTCGCTCCACAGGTAGTATCACATTTTCATTTCATTTCATTACAGTACAACGGTTTGATTTGTTTGATCGTAGCTAGCTACATAGCTAGCTACATAGCTAGCTACATAGCCGTCTTTGTATCAAAGATAATTGTGTAGTCTAGAGCGATTTTCTAGGTTAGCTAGCCAGCTATTGTCGTTCTTTTAACGCAACGTAACGTAATCAACACTGCTAGCTAGCCAGCTAGCCCCCGAATAGCAGCACTGTAGAAACGACTTGATTAGTGTAGTGTCAACAACGCAGCCACTGCCAGCTAGCCTACAAAGTCAACAACGCAGCCACTGCCAGCTAGCCTACTTCAGCAGTACTGTATCATTTTAATCATTTTAGTCAATAAGATTCTTGCTACGTAAGCTTAACTTTCTGATCATTCGACACTTGCCATTCCAATCTCCTTTGCATTAGCGTAGCCTCTTCTGTAGCCTGTCAACTATGTGTCTGTCTATCCCTGTTCTCTCCTCTCTGCACAGACCATACAAACGCTCCACACCGCGTGGCCGCGGCCACCCTAATCTGGTGGTCCCAGCGCGCACGACCCACGTGGAGTTCCAGGTCTCCGGTAGCCTCTGGAACTGCCGATCTGCAGCCAACAAGGCAGAGTTCATCTCAGCCTATGCCTCCCTCCAGTCCCTCGACTTCTTGGCACTGACGGAAACATGGATCACCACAGATAACACTGCTACTCCTACTGCTCTCTCTTCGTCCGCCCACGTGTTCTCGCACACCCCGAGAGCTTCTGGTCAGCGGGGTGGTGGCACCGGGATCCTCATCTCTCCCAAGTGGTCATTCTCTCTTTCTCCCCTTACCCATCTGTCTATCGCCTCCTTTGAATTCCATGCTGTCACAGTTACCAGCCCTTTCAAGCTTAACATCCTTATCATTTATCGCCTTCCAGGTTCCCTCGGAGAGTTCATCAATGAGCTTGATGCCTTGATAAGCTCCTTTCCTGAGGACGGCTCACCTCTCACAGTTCTGGGCGACTTTAACCTCCCCACGTCTACCTTTGACTCATTCCTCTCTGCCTCCTTCTTTCCACTCCTCTCCTCTTTTGACCTCACCCTCTCACCTTCCCCCTACTCACAAGGCAGGCAATACGCTCGACCTCATCTTTACTAGATGCTGTTCTTCCACTAACCTCATTGCAACTCCCCTCCAAGTCTCCGACCACTACCTTGTATCCTTTTCCCTCTTTTCGCTCTCATCCAACACTTCCCACACTGCCCCTACTCGGATGGTATCGCGCCGTCCCAACCTTCGCTCTCTCTCCCCCGCTACTCTCTCCTCTTCCATCCTATCATCTCTTCCCTCTGCTCAAACCTTCTCCAACCTATCTCCTGATTCTGCCTCCTCAACCCTCCTCTCCTCCCTTTCTGCATCCTTTGACTCTCTATGTCCCCTATCCTCCAGGCCGGCTCGGTCCTCCCCTCCCGCTCCGTGGCTCGACGACTCATTGCGAGCTCACAGAACAGGGCTCCGGGCAGCCGAGCGGAAATGGAGGAAAACTCGCCTCCCTGCGGACCTGGCATCCTTTCACTCCCTCCTCTCTACATTTTCCTCTTCTGTCTCTGCTGCTAAAGCCACTTTCTACCACTCTAAATTCCAAGCATCTGCCTCTAACCCTAGGAAGCTCTTTGCCACCTTCTCCTCCCTCCTGAATCCTCCTCCCCCTCCCCCCTCCTCCCTCTCTGCAGAGGACTTCGTCAACCATTTTGAAAAGAAGGTCGACGACATCCGATCCTCGTTTGCTCAGTCAAACGACACCGCTGGTTCTGCTCACACTGCCCTACCCTGTGCTCTGACCTCTTTCTCCCCTCTCTCTCCAGATGAAATCTCGCATCTTGTGACGGCCGGCCGCCCAACAACCTGCCCGCTTGACCCTATCCCCTCCTCTCTTCTCCAGACCATTTTCGGAGACCTTCTCCCTTACCTCACCTCGCTCATCAACTCATCCCTGACCGCTGGCTACGTCCCTTCCGTCTTCAAGAGAGCGAGAGTTGCACCCCTTCTGAAAAAACCTACACTCGATCCCTCCGATGTCAACAACTACAGACCAGTATCCCTTCTTTCTTTTCTCTCCAAAACTCTTGAACGTGCCGTCCTTGGCCAGCTCTCCCGCTATCTCTCTCAGAATGACCTTCTTGATCCAAATCAGTCAGGTTTCAAGACTAGTCATTCAACTGAGACTGCTCTTCTCTGCATCACGGAGGCGCTCCGCACTGCTAAAGCTAACTCTCTCTCCTCTGCTCTCATCCTTCTAGACCTATCGGCTGCCTTCGATACTGTGAACCATCAGACCCTCCTCTCCACCCTCTCCGAGTTGGGCATCTCCGGCGCGGCCCACGCTTGGATTGCGTCCTACCTGACAGGTCGCTCCTACCAGGTGGCGTGGCGAGAATCTGTCTCCTCACCACGTGCTCTCACCACTGGTGTCCCCAGGGCTCTGTTCTAGGCCCTCTCCTATTCTCGCTATACACCAAGTCACTTGGCTCTGTCATAACCTCACATGGTCTATCCTATCATTGCTATGCAGACGACACACAATTAATCTTCTCCTTTCCCCCTTCTGATGACCAGGTGGCGAATCGCATCTCTGCATGTCTGGCAGACATATCAGTGTGGATGACGGATCACCACCTCAAGCTGAACCCCGGCAAGACGGAGCTGCTCTTCCTCCCGGGGAAGGACTGCCCGTTCCATGATCTCGCCATCACGGTTGACAACTCCATTGTGTCCTCCTCCCAGAGCGCTAAGAACCTTGGCGTGATCCTGGACAACACCCTGTCGTTCTCAAATAACATCAAGGCGGTGGCCCGTTCCTGTAGGTTCATGCTCTACAACATCCGCAGAGTACGACCCTGCCTCACACAGGAAGCGGCGCAGGTCCTAATCCAGGCACTTGTCATCTCCCGTCTGGATTACTGCAACTCGCTGTTGGCTGGGCTCCCTGCCTGTGCCATTAAACCCCTACAACTCATCCAGAACGCCGCAGCCCGTCTGGTGTTCAACCTTCCCAAGTTCTCTCACGTCACCCCGCTCCTCCGCTCTCTCCACTGGCTTCCAGTTGAAGCTCGCATCCGCTACAAGACCATGGTGCTTGCCTACGGAGCTGTGAGGGGAACGGCACCTCAGTACCTCCAGGCTCTGATCAGGCCCTACACCCAAACAAGGGCACTGCGTTCATCCACCTCTGGCCTGCTCGCCTCCCTACCACTGAGGAAGTACAGTTCCCGCTCAGCCCAGTCAAAACTGTTCGCTGCTCTGGCCCCCCAATGGTGGAACAAACTCCCTCACGACGCCAGGACAGCGGAGTCAATCACCACCTTCCGGAGACACCTGAAACCCCACCTCTTTAAGGAATACCTAGGATAGGATAAAGTAATCCTTCTCACCCCTCCCTCCCCCTTAAAAGATTTAGATGCACTATTGTAAAGTGGCTGTTCCACTGGATGTCATAAGGTGAATGCACCAATTTGTAAGTCGCTCTGGATAAGAGCGTCTGCTAAATGACTTAAATGTAAATGTAATGACGTGGGATGGTAGCCTGCCCAGCCAGCCGAGGCAAGGAAACCTCACGAGCCAGCTAAGGCATGGAAGCCCGACGAACCAGCTGAGGCACCCCCGGTTCCATCGGCGGCAGCACCAAGACCCAACGTCACCACCAAAAACAAAAACTCCCTGACGCTTCAAATAGTGGTGTCAGCATTCTGTAAGGACCGACGCTGGGAGACAAGAAGCAAGTACAGGGAGTGAACATTTAATGTAAAATGGACAAGAAACAAGCAAGGACAGTGTCTGGACAGGGGAAAATGTAAGACATCAGTGCTGACGCAAGGAACAAACTGAGGAGCAGACAGATATAGAGCGGTAATCAACAGAGTAAAGGAGTCCAGGTGTGTCCAAAGAGCGCTGATGTGCGTAATGATGGTGAAGGTGTGCGTAATTAAGGGCAGCCTGGCACCCTCGAGAGCCAGAGAGAGGAAGCGGGAGCAGGCGTGACAGCCTGTGTGACAGCCCCCCCCCCCCCACCTGGGCGGGCCGGCCAAGGCATGGTACTGGACTAGCCGGCTGAGGCGTAGAAGCCCGATGAGCCGGCTGAGGCGTGGGAGCCCAACGAGCCAGCTGAGGCCCTCAAGCACCAGAGAGGGGAGGCAGGATCAGGCGTGACAGATCTATATCTGAATGTAGTGATACATTTAAGATATACAATATACCACACCTTTGTTAAAAATAATACTAAATTTCCCTTGACGTAGTGATGCTGAATGTAAAAAATGTATCAACATACCCCACTTTCCTCTAATGAGTTAATTAAGAGTCAAGTCAACTAGTGGCAACTACTGTATAAGAATAGAAAAGTATATCTACACAGTAGGGCCTTGAGTTTTCAGGGAACATGCGTCTATTCCCCTTTGTAGTTCTCCTACATTAAAAATAAAACTGACATCTGGTTAAGATGACTTGTATTCATTTATTTGACATGGTGTTGCACATTGGAAGGCTTGTACTGTATGATGTGTTAACATGAAATGAGCAGATTTGTCATGGAGGCACTGAAAGTTGCAGGAAGTGGTATTGACGCATGGAGGAACTGGCAGTTCTCTTCCAGCAGAAAACCTTTGTCTCATTCTGTAACTGTTTCACTGTTGCTGGAATCTTTAGGTGAGTTCCACTGGGAATCTTAAATAAATTGCCTCTACGGAGAAACTGAGAGAAAATATGATCATTTTTTCAACACACAAATGACTGAGGAGTTTGACAGCTAGGGAAAATAGCACCCACTCTAAACTTTTGAAAAAGTGCTTCAGGATTCATCCATATAAATAGCCTCGCACGGTATGCTCTTTTTACGTGCATATATCTAACAGTGTGGAGCTCAGGTACAGATCAAAATCTACCTGTGCTGGGGAAACTGAAAAAGTGGCAGCATCAGATCATGACTTTGCACCTATTTCAGTAGTTGAGTAAATAACTATAATGAGAGAGGCCTTCCTTTCTGGAGATGAAAAAAGTCCTGAGAATGGTCCTTAGAAATTACAAGATATTTTCTTCTGGGCTGTTTATTGATGGAAAGGCAGAGGGATGGAAATGAACATAAAATCCTCAACAAAAATCGTCCAACATTGAGGATCCATTCTTGCAACCTCAGAAAGGAAAATGTTCTGGCAAAGATGTCCTTCAGCTATTGCCACTACGTACCTCTAACCACCAGCAGCCTCTCCCAGGTAAAGCCATTACATGAAATGACTGTGCCAAATCAACACCCTTCTGATTGACTCCTTGGAGATACAGATGGAGGATAACGCAACGTTTGGCTACGTGATAAAAATATTATAAAACATACCAACAAAAAAAACATGCTGAAGACCTGGACTACACCACCACCAGTACCTACCTACCCTCTCCAGCCTTTCATACAGACTCATTTATGTACCAGAAGCATGGCAGGCCCGGGGCACAGTGAAGGGGTTTGACTAGAGCTCAGTGGCCTCTTGACATCAGCTCATATTTCCACTCTGCCTCCCTCTCACCCTACCAGATGTTAACGGCAGCTTCAGCCAGCAAGTCAACCAATATGTAAGTAAGTAGACACTCCAATGCATCATTTGGGATGTTCTCACATAGCTCCACATACTGGACCGTACACTTTTGTTTTAACTCCATTTCGATTTTCCAGCTTTACTATTTCAACACAATCATGCCTTGATTATGGGGTTGAGGATGATGTCACTCCTAGACTGCGCTTCTTTCCAAAACGTAATCCCCTCCACTGAGCTGAGATGACTGGGTGTTTGTAAGCAATAGTGCCGTCTAGTTATATTTTCTTCCCCTCTCTAGCACTCTATAAAGATGTGTGAAGCGAGGGGCCCTAAATCTCCCACGGAGATGTCCCAGCATGCTGCTATGCACATTTGCAGTGCTTTCAGGCCAGATAAAGGTCATCCATCAGTGACAGTGCTTTCAGTTGTGAAACAAGTAATGTCCCACTTCTTGTTTTCTTCGGAAATGGCAGCGTCCAAAAATAACAAGCTGTTTATGTACTACTAATGCAAGCTGGAAAGCGAGCTCTTTGAAAACGTGAAGCATTCTTTATTAGCCGCTTTTTTCAATTTTAAGGAGCCCAGTTCCCCCCCTCGCCCGTTCAAGCTATTTCTGATGGCCTGTTAAGCATTCGTTGTGTGGTGTCGCACAGTGTGGAGTTGTGTGGTCTGTCTGTCAGTTTGGCAAACTTCTGTTGCTCTTTTGAAGTTTGTTTCAAGGCAGATACTTCTTAAAGTTGGTTAATGGCGGAGAGTTCACTTGGCCCGTCATAGGGAGCTGAGAGTTTCTGATTGCCTCTGTCTGTCAAGCTGACAAGAGAAAAGGCTTTCATGACAACACAGATGTGGCAGAACAGGATAGGGGCTTCCTCAGAAAAAAATACTTCTTACGAAGTGACTGGAGCCTTATACAGAAGCTACTGTCTTTCTGACTGTCCCTGTGTTAAGATGGTTAAAGCATCTATCAGAGAACCTGATTTCATATTTGTTTTTGTTATGTTGAGAGAGAGAGATGAAACCACAATATGTTGTCCTGTGTTGCTTAGGAAAACATATGTTGCCATCATCCACCCAGCATCTGTGCCTCTAATGGAATGATTCACCAACATTATTAATTTTTGATAAAGCCCTGTGAAATCAATTACAGACCCACAAGAGGTTTTCCTCCAGGCCCTGCCTCGCCCGCTGGAGGTTTAGTCCCATGACGGTCACACTCGAAAGGGAAGAAGTCGGCATTAAGACCAGGCAGCCAGCCTCTAGGCAGGTCCAAGGTTGTGTTTATCCATTAATCCCTCAAGTCAAAACGCTGTCAGATTCAATTCCACCCCAGGTCTGAGACGAGGTGCCACATTCAATTCCATCCCAGCTCTGAGGCGAGGTGCCCCAGTCTGAGCACACTCTGTAAGGAGGAGCGTAGGGGCTCTTAATCAATGTGCTACAGCATACAGTGCACACTTTTGTTTCGGTAAGAATGTAGTATTGTTAAAAACAAGATAAAGGTTTGGAGTGGGTGTTTTAGGAATGGACGAGCTCCATTGTTAGTGTGTAGCCCCGGGGTTGTTTACATGTGGAGTCGAGCTGGGAGTTCTTGATTTCCTCCGTGTTGCTCCTCTCTCTCCTCGTTGGTTTAAACCCAAAGAGCAGTCATTCAGCGCACTGCGTCTCTCTGCTTTCATTACCCTTGGTAGAAACCAAGGTATGAACAATAGCCACTGTAAAGCCTCACTATTTAGTTTGTGGTGTTTCTGTATATGCTTTTGGAGCCCCAAGTGTCTTTGGACTGCAGAGTACTTGCCATCAGTCATTCCCAACATGCTCCTGTAAAAGTATGCAATTCAATTTACACAAACTATCCTTTGTAACCTGAAGGTCCCCCTATAAATGAAACATGAATAGCAACATGAATGTCACGCTAGAATTATGATGCATTAGTTAGAGACGGCCACACGGAGTTCAATGTCTCTCTGGTATAGGAGAGCAGTGAGATACTGATGGTGTGCTAAAATTGTGGGGTTGTTGCTCTCTACTCTGTTAAGAAAGGTTGATAGAACCGGAAGGGTTTGGACTCTGTGAATTACCTGATGATGTCGATCGTCAACCTGGTCTCAGAGCATTTCGTATTATTCTGCATGTAAATCTGAGACAAGCCATTTAGTATGATATGTTATGTTTAGTATGGTATGTATTCATTTGTGGATGTCCATAACCCATTGCATATGATATGTTACGAACTACAATATGTATTATATGTTATGAATTTGCAAAACGTACAATATGTTACAAATGTGCAAAACCTACAGTATGATGTGTTAGGAATTATAGCCAGACTAGGGTTTAGGGTTAAGGTTAGGGGAAAGGTTAGCTAAAAGGGTTAGGGTTAGGGAAAGGGTTAGCTAACATGCTAAGTAAACTCGGCAAAAAAAGAAACGTCCTCTCACTGTCAACTGTGTAAATATTTGTATGAACATAACAGGATTCAACAACTGAGGCATAAATTGAATAAGTTCCACAGACATGTGATGAACAGAAATTGAATAATGTGTCCCTGAACAAAGGGGGGGTCAAAGTCAAAAGTAACACTCAGTATCTGGTGTGGCCACCAGTGGCATTAAGTACTGCAGAGCATCTCCTCCTCATGGACTGCACCAGATTTGCCTGTTCTTGCTGTGAGATGTTACCCCACTCTTCCACCAAGGCACCTGTAAATTCCCAGACATTTCTGGGGGGCCTCACCCTCCGATCTAACAGGTCCCAGACGTGCTCAATGGGATTGAGATCCGGGCTCTTCGCTGGCCATGGCAGAATACTGACATTCCTGTCTTGAAGGAAATCAGGCACAGAACGAACAGTATGGCTGGTGGCATTGTCATGCTTGAGGGTCATGTCAGGATGAACCTGCAGGAAGGATACCACATGAGGAAGGAGGATGTCTTCCCTGTAACGCACAGCTTTGAGATTGCCTGCAATGACAACAAGCTCAGTCCGATGATGCTGTGACACACCGCCCCAGACCATGACGGACCCTCCACCTCCAAATCGACCTCCAAAACCGCGACTCGTTAGTCAAGAGTACTTTTTGCCAGTTCTGTCTGGTCCAGCGATGGTAGGTTTGAGCCCATAGGCGACGTTGTTGCCGGTGATGTCTTGTGAGGTCCTGCCTTACAACAGGCCTACAAGCCCTCAGTCCAGGCTCTCTCAGCCTATTGCGGACAGTCTGAGCACTGATGGAGGGATTGTGCATTCCTGGTGTAACTCGCGCAGTTGTTGCCATCCTGTACCTGTCCCGCAGGTGTGATGTTCGGATGTACCGATCCTGTGCAGGTGTTGTTAGACGTGGTCTGCCACTGCGAGGACAATCAGCTGTACGTCCTGTAGCTCTGTCTTAGGCATCTCACAGTACGGACATTGCAATTTATTTCCCTGGCCACAGTCTTCATGCCTCCTTGCAGCATGCCTAAGGCACGTTCACGCAGATGAGCAGGGACCCTGGGCACGTTCACGCAGATGAGCAGGGACCCTGGGCATCTTTCTTTTTATGTTTTTCAGAGTCAGTAGAAAGGCCTCTTTAGTGTCCTAAGTTTACATAACTGTGATCTTAATTCTCTACCGTCTGTAAGCGGTCTTAACAACCATTCCACAGGTGCATGTTCATTAATTGTTTATGGTTCATTGAACAAGCATGGAAAACAGTGTTTAAACACTTTACAATGAAGATCTGTGAAGTTATTTGGATTTTTACGAATTATCTTTGAAAGACAGAGTCCTGAAAAAGGGACCTTTCTTTTTAGCTGAGTTTAGTTGCAAAGTAGCTAAAAAGTAGTAAGTAGTTGAAATTAGCTAAAATGTTAAAGTTATCCGTGATGAGATTGGAACTCGCAACCTTCGTGTTGCTAGACGTTTGCGTTATACGCCTACCCATCTACCCGATCGTCCACCCTGCTTTAGTTTTTGCCTTAAGTAACCATCTACCTTATGTAACCATACCAAATGTGAAATATCATGTTACTTATAGTGTGCCGAATTTACGTTTACTACGTTACATCTAGTGTACGAGACCAGGCTGCTATAGTGGAGAACAGACGCTCACAGGGCAACCCATTCTCATAAGTTACCAATACAGTGCCATCTATTTAGCTTTTGAACTGTTACCTTTTGCTTTCTTCATTGGTGAAACATACGGATTATGGAAATGTCCCCATTTGTAAAGTCGAACAAGTTCAAACATATGTATAAATCGGCAGTGTGTAAACACACAGATGCTCAACATTAGTCTCACCACCCGTTCAGCCATCTGGATCTGTGTTTGTGGTGAAAAGGAAACTGTCAAAAAGCTAAAAACATTAGCATATGTTTCATGTCTGGAGCACAGAATGGTGCTTTGTTGCTGTAGCTAATTGCACTTCTGGAGGCCATTTTATCCAGCATTTACATGAGAACTGGCTGAACATAAATAGGCAAACAATACAACAGATATCAGTGGCCTATTGTTTAGCATTGTTCTACTTGTTCTACTGTACTTGCAATGTCTAAGATCCATAGACATATAAACAGTATGCTGTACAATATACTGTATATACACATATGGCATCATTGGTACAATCTAAATGTATCTGAATTGGAATCCAATTTGAATGAATCTATAGTTAGAGAATAATTAAGTGCAGTAATTTAAATGTGAGAGAGTCAAAGAGAGTATCATTCACCTCAGGCATAGAGAGACACATACAGTATGTATAAATTGCCACAGGAGATATGGAAATGATTAAGGCTCTATTGCACACGACTTCCTTGTTTATTATATTTCTCTTTAAAAGAGGAGAAGACATTTTGAAAGCACTTCCCCCTTTGAATCTTCACATTGCAAATGTTGTGACAGAACACTGATGGCACCGCTGTGCTCATTCAGAAATGCCATGCCAGAGTGAGGAGTGAATGTAATTTCATGACTGAATTATGATTGACGGGCAGAAATAAGAGACATGCCTTATCTTCATTTGGGGGCGAGGCAGGGGGAAATGGTGCAGACATGCTGAATTGTACAAATTAGGCATTGATTAATTCACTATTGTTTTTCCTTAATTCAAACATTCGGAGCACAGGAGATAATGTAAAATTGCACATACATTTATAATGGTCTGACAGCATTTGGATCAGAGGGAATTAATCCATTGCTTTGTCGCAGGCCTACTGTAATATGGCCTTTTACTCAGCTATTATAAGGCAAGTTAGTGACTTTGACGAATGGGGAATGAGAAGGGAGATAGCTTTCATTTTTACTGGGAGGCAGGCAGGGAGAGACAGGATGGTGATGACACTGACTACCTGTCACTGTGGTTAGGCGAGAGAATAGACATGGAATCAGTTAGAGAGAGAGCTGTGTGCTAGAATGAAGAAAGCTCATAAAATGGCAGAGTATTGGAATGGTGCCAAAATAATTTTCTGAACAGTTTCTTAGCTTTAAATCAGACACAGTAGAGAGCAATGGTTTAGGGGTCTTTTGTAGGCACTAACTGAGGCTAACTCTGCCATGGCTTGTTGGCCAAAGCCTATGTGGAAATGTGTTTTTTTTTGTAGTTTTTTGTTGTTGTAGTTTTTTAAAGGTCTGAGATCAGCTAACATCATTTTTGTGGATTTTTAAGCAATTATGTAATCAAAATAAGCACATAAAGCAGATAAAAGCTTCCTAATTCATAAAGGTCATGTTAACTGACTGATATTTTCCCGTGAAACAAAAAGTATAACACCTCATAAGCCTGTGTTAACCTCAGACCTTATTTTCGGCGTTTATCCCAAAACCACATTAATTTCCCCCGTAGGAATGGCTGAACGAACCAGAGGTTTTAATTCAATTTTTTTTAGGACTGGCGAGTTCTTAGTACAGGTGTGTCAATGAACAAATATTTTTATTTCACTTGCATCTACAGAAGCAGACATTCAATAATCTTCTGTGAATTCCAGCATTACAGTTTCAGTCTACAGAAGGGGTTATTAACATTTATATTGACAGATGAAACCTATTACGAAGCAGATGGCAAATTACATTTGGTTAGGCCTCTGCCTGCAAAATGCTAGATTATAAGGACATCATGGAACTAATTTCAGAAAGTCAATTTAAATGCCCCGAGGGAAATTTACATGCGACTATTAACACGTTTTGCCATCTCCTCAGCAGTTGTAACCACACTGAGGAAGTATTTGAATTCCAACAGGACAGGCACATCATCATAGTGAGGTTTTATATGTGCCAGAAATGATTGAGGTCTTCATTAAATACATCACTTCTCCTGTATGCTGCTTTAGGGAACATGAGAAGTTGCTTCTAACAAACACAACCCAGTGAGACAGACATATACTGTACACTTCATATCCCCGGTGTGAGTCTCGCTCCAGGCACTCTTCTCATCTCTGCTAAGGATGGATAGACACTGTTCATCCCCTTCCCCTCAGCACAACTTCCCCTACCTGTTAGGAAACAATGGGACTTTTTTACATTTTTTTTTTAGCAAAGATAAGTCCCCAGACTATGGTTATCATATAATGTCATGCTCTTCTCTGTTGAACCAAAGAACTTTAGGTGAACCTCATCATTTTAATCAGTTTTAATCTTCTCCTATCTCTTTGACGTTAGTCTTGTGTGAAGAGGAAGCTATTTATCTATTGTTCTGCTTAAATGAGCTAAGTGGTTTGTGACATCCCTTCCTACCCTACCCTAGTATACAAATTAAAGAGTTATGAGGAGTCTGGGGTGGCTATGAATTTGATTATTTAGCTTTAGGCTTGTGGTGTTAGTAGATTACAGTTTAATTTATGTTTACTACAGTATTTGCTTCAAACTATTAATTATATGTTTTTCTTGACATCAATCTTTTTTTATTTAATCTTCTTCCTGAATGCATCAGGAATCAAGGTAAGACCCAAGTGCAGACTGTGTGAAGTAACAATGTTTCATGTAACAGGGGCAGGCAAACGACAGGTCAAGGCAGGCAGGGGTCGATAATCAGGAGTAGAGGCCAAAGTACAGGACGGCAGGCTCAGGGTCAGGTCAGACAGAGGTCGAGCAAAGGTACAGGACGGCAGGCAGGCTCAGGCAGAGTGGTCAGGACAGGCAAGGCTCAAAAACCAGGAGGACGAGAAAAGAGCAACTGGAAAAAGCAAGAGCTGACACAATCCGCTGGTTGGCTTGAACAAACAAGACAAACTGGCAGAGACAGACAGAAATCACAGGTATAAATACCCAGAGGACAAGTGGGGAAGATGGGCGACCCCTGGATGGGGTGGAGACAAGCACAAGGACAGGTGAAAAAGATCAAGACGTGACAGAATGAGGATCAAATAAAACACAACTCAGTCAATATTAAAAGCAATGCTTTTCCTCCTGTCGTGTACTTTATCTTCATCTAAAATGTCTCAAATTCACCAGGTCATGCCATATCATCCTCATTCACTGTAAGCTTGTGTGGTATATTCCTAGACAACTACTGTACACACTTAGACTGTGATTACGATCAGCACAATTCATTTTCTGTAAGACACATTTTATATTAAATAATGTTGGTTGAAGTGGCAGACTCACAGAGAGAGCTGTAGTTTTCACATTATTAGCACCGACAGACTTAGGCCTTCAAATATTAGTTGAGGAGGGTGACTTATGCAGAATTAAGAATGTGTGTATTCTAGCTAGCATACCTGTTTGCTATAAAGTGATTAAATCAGATATAATGAATAAATCCTAAATACCATAAACCAGGGAACATCAATTGGATTTAGCCACAGGCCAATTTTTCTTTCTTGAGCGAATGGTCAGGGGGCCCGAAACATAATTACAAATAATTTGTGGACTGCAAATTTGTCACACCCTGATCTGTTTCACCTGTCTTTGTGCTTGTCTCCACCCCCTTCCAGGTGTTGCCCATCTGCCCCATTATCCCCTCTGTATTTATACCTGTGTTCTCTGTTTGTCTGTTGCCAGTTCGTCTTGTCAGGACTTACCAGCATGCTTTCCCGTCTTCCTGTTTCCTAGTGTTTTCACAGTTCTGACCATTCTGCCTACCCTGACCCCGAGCCTGCCTGCCATCCTGTACCTGCCTGACTGACCTGTTTACGAACATATGCCTGCCCTGACCCTGTTCCTTTCTACCGTCCTCAACCTGCCTGACTGATCTGATCACAAACCTCTGCCTGTCCTCGACCTGCCCTTTGTTGCCACGTGTTTGTAATAAATGATCTGAGAACTGTACTATCCACCTCCTGTGTCTGCATCTGGGTTGTATCCTGGGTCTTGATCAAATTAAGAGCAAGAAGCCCACACAGACACAGTGGGGCAAAAAAGTATTTAGTCAGCCACCAATTGTGAAAGTTCTCCCACTTAAAAAGATGAGAGAGGCCTGTAATTTTCATCATAGGTACACTTCAACTATGACAGACAAAATGAGGGGGGAAAAAATCCAGTTTTTTTATGAATTTATTTGCAAATTATGGTGGAAAATAAGTATTTGGTCAAAAACAAAAGTTTCTCAATACTTTGTTATATACCCTTTGTTGGCAATGACAGAGGTCAAATGTTTTCTGTAAGTCTTCACAAGGTTTTCAACACACTGTTGCTGGTATTTTGGCCCATTCCTCCATGCAGAACTCCTCTAGAGCAGTGATGTTTTAGGGCTGTTGCTGGGCAACACGGACTTTCAACTCCCTACAAAGATTTTCTATGGGGTTGAGATCTGGAGACTGACTAGGCCACTCCAGGACCTTGAAATGCTTCTTACGAAGCCACTCCTTCGTTGCCCGGGCGGTGTGTTTGGGATCATTGTCATGCTGAAAGACCCAGCCACGTTTCATCTTCAATGCCCTTGCTGGTGGAAGGAGGTTTTCACTCAAAATTTCACGATACACGGCCCCATTCATTCTTTCCTTTACACGGATCAGTCGTCCTGGTCCCTTTGCAGAAAAACATCCCCAAAGCATGATGTTTCCACCCCCATGCTTCACAGTAGGTATGGTGTTCTTTGGCTGCAACTCAGCATTCTTTGTCCTCCAAACACGACGAGGTGAGTTTTTACCAAAAAGTTATATTTTGGTTTCATCTGATCATATGACATTCTCCCAATCTTCTTCTGGATCATCCAAATGCTCTCTCTAGCAAACTTCAGACAGGCCTGGACATGTACTGGCTTAAGCAGGGGGACACGTCTGGCACTGCAGGATTTGAGTCCCTGGCAGCGTAGTGTGTTACTGATGGTAGGCTTTGTTACTTTGGTCCCAGCTCTCTGCAGGTCATTCTCTAGGTCCCCCCGTGTGGTTCTGGGATTTTCGCTCACTGTTCTTGTGATCATTTTGACCCCACGGGGTGAGATCTTGCGTGGAGCCCCAGATCGAGGGAGATTATCAGTGGTCTTGTATGTCTTCCATTTCCTAATAATTGCTCCCACAGTTGATTTCTTCAAACCAAGCTGCTTACCTATTGCAGATTCAGTCTTCCCAGCCTGGTGCAGGTCTACAATTTTGTTTCTGGTGTCCTTTGACAGCTCTTTGGTCTTGGCCATAGTGGAGTTTGGAGTGTGACTGTTTGAGGTTGTGGACAGGTGTCTTTTATACTGATAACAAGTTCAAACAGGTGCCCATAATACAGGTAACGAGTGGAGAACAGAGGAGCCTCTTAAATAAGAAGTTACAGGTCTGTGAGAGCCAGAATTCTTGCTTGTTTGTAGGTGACCAAATACTTATTTTCCACCATAATTTTCAAATAAATTCATTAAAAATCCTACAATGTGATTTTCTGGATTTTCTTTCTAATTTTGTCTGTCATAGTTGAAGTGTACCTATGATGAAAATTACAGGCCTCTTTTTAAGTGGGAGAACTTGCACAATTGGTGGCTGACTAAATACTGTTTTGCCCCACTGTATATTGTTTGACTAAAACATCATAATTTCAAACCTTACATTTGCATGTGATCACATGCAATGTTCCCTAAAAAGAATCCAGCACTGAGCAAATTTGTGACTCATGACCTGGATTCGGTTTTATGAATTAAAATTTGAATTTCAGTTTTGTTAGTTAGCAAGCCAGTCATCGAACTCTAGCTGGCTAGCTAACAGTATGCTTTAGCTTGCAATGGAAACAACTTTTGGGCAAAATTAGAAACGTATAATATCTGCATCTGGTGCTAGGTTCTTACCTGTATACATGGATGAAAGCTTCACGGCCGACTGCAACCTCTTTTATAAGACATCCTGTGTTGTTTCCGTTTAGTTTGCACAGCTTGTTTGGCCCATTGTGTTCCACTGATTTCAAAACGTGTTATGAAATGAGAGAGTTAGCATTGCATGGCACGTCGATCGTCATCCAGAAAGTAGTTCATCACAACTTTTTCCCACTGACCTTTGTCGATGTGCCTGATAAATTCAGGGCAGCAATGTTATTGAGAGCAGTAGCAACATATTTGTAGTTGGCTAACATAATATCTTTAAAAAAAAACTGCAGTAGAAACGATTATTTAAGCATTACGAGCAGCTCATTTTATAGACACAAGATCCAACACCGAGCAAGCCAAACTCATCTCTCGGCATGTCCAGCCCACTCATTATCTCAGCCAATCATGGCTAGCGGGAAGGTTTGACAGCTTTTTCTGTGGCTAAATGAACTAGGCTCGTAATTTAACAATTGGAATCGTATTTACACATGACATACAGGTTTGATATTAAGGCACATGAAAGTTCACATGTTCGAGAAGGCATTTCTGCCAAAAAACACATTTCAAATTTTTTTAAATGTACGTTCAAAAGGCTCTCCTCTGAAGTCGTGACTTGCGACATAAACCTAGTTTCCTGAATCGGGTCGCATTTCAGGTCTGCTGAGGGAAACTTCTCTGCAACTTCCAGCATGTGTTCACTGTGAACACTTAGGCTGTACCCGCTTTAAGTTACAGTTTTAACAGTGGACATGTAGGCTACTGTGGCTATTTGATCATAATGTAGGCCTACCAGAGCGGCCTACCATCAACAACAATGGAGAAAATGCATCCTATAATATTTTAACATGGAAATAGCTGTTCTATCATTCAGCCTACAGTAGCAGCCAATGTGTGGTGTTCAGTGTCGGCCTACATTCTGTGAGACTTTTGAAGAAAAAAAAGGTAGGCTATATGATCCCACCGGTAATAGATCCATTGTTATATTACTTGTGAAGCATAGCTGAGTGATCATACATTTAAATAATTAGCTTTTTATTTTCATTTACTCGGCTGATGGTGCCTGCATCGGATGGTCAGTAGCAGACTGAGGGTCCGCATCTCAACATCCCTCCTCTCTCCATTTCCTCCACTCCCTTTCCTCCACTGTCCGGGGTATAAGCAGACAATGACAGCTCTTACAATATTTGGTGATTACGTTTATCTAAAACAGGCTATAGGCTACATGTGCACCATCAAGTCAGAACAGAATGCAAAATTAGGAGGGGAAACGGGACCAAATTATTAAGTTGAGGCACATGGGCTACTAACAGCTTACTACACAACATACACTTAGTATTACTTTCTTTGCTACAGTATACATACAGTTGAAGTTGGAAGTTTACATACACCTTAGCCAAATGCATTTAAACTCAGTTTTTCACTATTCCTGACATTTCATCTTAGTAAAAATTCCCTGTCTTAGGTCA
This sequence comes from Oncorhynchus nerka, assembly GCF_034236695.1. Classification (NCBI taxonomy): domain Eukaryota; kingdom Metazoa; phylum Chordata; class Actinopteri; order Salmoniformes; family Salmonidae; genus Oncorhynchus; species Oncorhynchus nerka. The sequence continues at coordinate 35,631,290 of NC_088408.1, forward strand.
GTTAGGATCACCACATTATTTTAAGAATGTGAAATGTCAGAATAATAGTAGAGAGAATGATTTATTTCAGCTTTTATTTATTTCATCACATTCATCACACAGAAGTTTACATACACTCAATTAGTATTTGGTAGCGTTGCCTTTAAATTGTTTAACTTGGGTAAAAAGTTTCGGGTATCCTTCCACAAGCTTCCTACAATAAGTTGGGTGAGTTTTGGACCATTCCTCCTGACACAGCTGGTGTAACTGAGTCGGGTTTGAAGGCCTCCTTGCTCGCACACGTCTTTTCAGTTCTGCCCACAAATGTTCTATAGGATTGAAGTCAGGGCTTTGCAATGGCCACTCCAATACCTTGACTTTGTTGTCCTTAAGCCATTTTGCCACAACTTTGGAAGTATGCTTGAAGTCATTGTCCATTTGGAAGACCCATTTGCGAGCAAGCTTTAACTTCCTGACTAATGTCTTGAGATGTTGCTTCAATATATCCACATAACTTTCCTCCCTCATGATGCCATATATTTTGTGAAATGCACAAGTCCCTCCTGCAGCAAAGCACCCCCACAACATGATGCTGCCACCCCCGTGCTTCACGGTTGGGATGGTGTTCTTCGGCTTGCAAGCCTCCCCCTTTTTCCTCCAAACATAACGATGGTCATTATGGTCAAACAGTTTTTGTTGACTTGATTCATGATGATGACTGCTGGCTTGCTATCTAAGATTTTGAAAGTATTATGTTGACATGTTCAGTTCAATCAAAGCTACAGTTGATACAAAGTGATTTGACATAATTCTATCTTTGGCCAATGACCTTGAGCCTTTTTGGATGGGCACTTCTATTGTAACTCTATGGCAGCACCCAAGGGGCTTAAATCTCTACCCTTAGATTTGCGGTGACCTGGTGTCCCCATGAGTGACCGAACATTGAGCTAATCACGGCGCAACTAGAGAACATTGCCAATCACTACTCTCCGTATTTTCCAATTGCTGTCCAACCACCACTGAAAGCACTGAGCTGCATTTTGGAGTTGCCTTACTCAAGAAAGCAAAGACACCATATTTGAGATGCAGCTTTATTAAATTATTATTTATTTTTTACATTGTTTGCAAACTAATATGTGACACGTATTAATGTCAAAATAACATGCAAAACAGACAACAAAAAACGGAAATGTTTTTTCGCTGAACAAGTGGGGCTCAAAACAGGTGGGACTCTGAATGACGGGTCGCCACTGCCAAGCCTATAGATACACTTTCCTACTCTGTTCATTACTGCTGCAGTGCTTGTTGTAGCACTGATTGGAAACAGGAAGAACGTGCATTTTATGGCTTATAAAAGCGTTGAATACAAAGTGTTGACAGTCCAAAGTAAGAACTTAAACATGAACCCACTCATAAAAACAGCATCTCTTCACTGCATTCGTTGAAAGTGGGGCGGCTGGTAGCCTAGTGGTTAGAGTGTTGGGCCAGTAACCGAAACGTTGCTGGATCTAAATCCCGAGCTGACAAGGTAAAAATCTGTCATTCTGCAGTTAACCCACTGTTCCCTGGTAGACCGCCATTGTAAAATAAGAATATGTTATTAGCTGACATGCATAGCTAAATTAAGGTAAAAAAGTATCTCTAGTCATGGTTTTAAACATTTTGTAATCTCACAGTATCATTTTTATGCCTGCTATGGTACTGCAGACATGGTCATCTGAGCCATCCGATTGGCCAGCGGTAGGCCTATAGTGCACTTGATTTGCTCTCTCGGCTGCTGGTTCAAATGGTTAAAATAGGCAACAGTTCGCCTTCCTGGTGTGCAGGGCGGCTGAATCGGGTGCACCTACCACCAACATCCCGAGATGAAAAAAAAGCTGAATTTAAAAAAATAGGAACAAGGCTTTATCTGTGTTTTTTTTTACAGAAATGTTTGGCAACGACTAGGAATGACATGGCGATCGACCAGTCAATTGCGATCAACCAGTTGGTGACTACTGCTCTAGAAAGTCGAATCTTGTTCTTCTCTCTGATATTTCTGTGCTGCAGTCTCAGGGCTCACGTTTTTCTCTAATATGTGTGGGAATACTCGAGAACAGATTTCTTAAATTAAAATCCCTTGGAGCTGATTTCCTGCTTTTTTTTAACATTATTTTATGTCCCCCCGCAGAAATGATGTAATATGCAAGGCAGATATGTATACTGTAGCTAAGAAAGTAATACTAAGTGTATGTTGTTAGTAGACCATAAGCTGTTAGTAGCCCATGTGCCTCACCCTAATAATTTGGTCCCGTTTCCCCTCCTAATTCCCCTTCTAATTTCACGTATTGTTCTGACTTGATGGTGCACATGTAGCCAATAGCCTGTTAGAGAAATGTAATCATTGAATATTTTAAGAGCTTTCATTGTCTGCTCATATGCCCCCTTTATTTATCCTACGGTTCTGACTTGGTGTACAGGGAGAATACTGTGAGACCGTCCCATGTCTTGAAATCTGTCGCTCTACATTTCAAAAGTGCTGAACAAATAGTTATATTCACTTTGTCCATCCTAGCTCGCTCATTAATGTCTTCATCAAAATGATGTATTGCCTCTTATCCTCTCATTCCCCTTGTGCCATAGTTTGTACACCTCAATTGTCAGTAGAAACAACATTTCGTTTAAGCAAGTCAGTCATTTCTGCTATGTTTGTTTTAAAAGGTAGTAAATGAGGCTGAATTAACTGTTTTCGCTGCCAGGTGTAGCCAGATGTAGCCGTGGTAAGGTGTTGGGACTGCTGTTGGGACTCTGCTGTTGGGACAGCGTTATGTGGGCACAAACAGTGTGTGGGCACCGTTTGTCACGTTCTAGTGCAATTAATGTATTATTCAGTGTTGTGTTATATAGTGGGTTTGCCGGCATGCCCCACCAAGATCTACATGTTAAAATTGCCACTGAGAAAGAGAGAGGAGAAAGAGTTCAAATGATTTTATGTATGACTTTGAGAGACAATCCACCTATTTGTGACTCCAAATGTAAAATTGGATTTCTTTACTGCAGTAAGGGTCAAGAGCTACAGTGTTGCCATTTGGGTTACTGTCACCATGGTATTTCATAGCTCCAGTTGTGCTGTTGATGGATTCTGGTAGAGAGGGGGAGGGAGAGGACTAATAACAGCCATGTTACAGGACCTGATAGGCTGTTATTAGCTGCTAGAGACCTTTTAATGCTTTTAACAGATTTCAATCATTATCTCACCAAAGCCCAAATTTCTCTCCCATCCAAATGTCATTGACTTTAATCACTTATGCCTTTTACTGATTTATAGTTGTCCTGGCCACACACAGGGGGCCAAAGAGCATCAATTTATGAGCTCATGAGGAGAGAAATCTATGGAAAGTTTTTGGATGGCTGAACTGCTTTGTATGATTTAGGAAATAATTATTATAAACAGGAATATTCATTATAATATTTCCCTAGTGACTAGTTCAACAACTCAGACCTATTTTTCGTTATATAGTTTAATAATGATATTTCCTCCTCCCCTCTCCTTCTAGGTGAGAGGGTATCAGTTCCCCATAGATTAAGGTGAACCAATACCACAGTCTGACCATAGTGAACCTTATGTTGGATTAGGCCTTGGAAATAGTTTATTTCAATTTTATTTTTTATGCAACTCAATTGTAAATGTTGATTAATATAGCAAAGAAGAGCTGTGGCCTTGCCGTGTCTGTGTATCTGAATTCAATAAAGAGACTGCTAATTTCCCTCTGGAAACAAACACTGCTCAAAGGCTAGAAAATGAAATAACTGTTCTCCATTGTAATTTGCATCTCTTCGAAACTACCAAATTAGGGCTTGTCTTAGTTTCACCCCTCTCTTCTCTTCTCTTCTCCCTTAGCTCTCCCCAAAGACAGATGGAAAAGAATAGAAAACAGAAAAATAAACATGTTGTCAGAGACACTCGCATGTTATTCGCTATGGCTCTGAGTAATAACAGAAACTAAGCATTGTCATCTATGCCAGGTGTGGTTTGATAAATTGTTGAACTTTGAAAGCTAAAGGCTTGATTGACTGATTTATTCATAAATTAATACATGTGCACCACTGCTCTCAAGCACATACATCAATCTCCCACCAATCATATATGTTGGCCCAGGAGGTGTCAATCAAACAAGAAGGAAACACCTGCACATTGCAGAGGCTGTAAATGAGCATGCGAGAGCTGGGGAGTAAAATCTCAATGAAAAAAATATCATATCCTGAGTGTAAAGCCAGAGTGGCCAAGGTCAGCCTGACAGCTAATGTAGAGGAAGCACTCTGCTTCCAATCTCCACCTCTGATTTAGATCTGAAGATGGGAACGTGTCTCCATTTTAAATTTCATTTCAGCCGGCATCTTCTCTTCCTGCCTCAATCACGACCACTGTAATTCACACGCTGATGGCTTCTGAAGCCGACCGACGTCTCTCTGTTCGTATGTGAAGAGACCGTTTCTGTGGAAAATTGGAGGGAAGAGACTTGTTTTTTTTACAAAAAAAATATCTGAAATACGGTATATCTCAGTTCAACACATTTGAGTTTAAGTAGAAATAAAAATCAAGTATGAGGGATCATGTTTGTAATGTAATATTTTTGCCATAGCCCAGGCTGATTTTGTGTTTCAGTCCTGTTCACAGTAGAATAAGCTGGCTATGTGATTATTGATTACAATTTCTTGGAAGTTTCAATATTAAAAGGGCCATACTATACTGTATATAACGTTTAGAAACGTACACCTCAGAGTGAGAGGAATTCTGTAACAGAGTGGAGTCATAACCCCAAACAACTCTCTGAACTGGAAAGAGGGAATGTTAAATCACAAGATTTATACCATGCACTTATACTTAGAGGACTTTGAGTAGAAAACTGGCAGCCACAACAGAGTATAAATCTAGATCTAATGAATAGCTTTCAAAAATGACTACTTTATGAAATATTTTGCTCCAGAGATCTGCGCAAGGGAAGGTATATTTCAGTTTCCAGCTGACGGATTTCGAAATCACTCTTCATTCAGTGAGGAGACAGACGTTGAAAGATAAAGATACATAAGACTGAAAGAAAGGTGAATCTACATGTTACAACCCCTTCCTCCAAACCATTTTTTTGTCCTTTGACTATTGACACTGATGTCATTCCAGTGTCTCCCATACAAGAGGATATAAAAGGCCTTATCTGCTCAGCCCTGTAATAGATAGAAACATTATTAACATGGCTCCCTCAATTAGGATAAGTGCTGGGGGCTCCAATGGTGTGTTTAGTAATGCACCGCTTAGCAGAGATAGAAAACAATGTTCATTTGCTTCACCGCTGGCCTCTAGGATCCTCAGCGGAGATGCTGTTATAAATTTATATGAAAACCTAATCCTCTTCTCTGCCATACAGGTTTGGAGCCCCACTGAGACCTATGCTGAGTGAGCCATAATTGCTATGGCTGAGATGATGCAGCATTTTTGCTGCTACAGAGAGGCACCAAAATACAGTGGAACAGAGATACAAGAAATGATGAGACTGCAGGTTTCCGAGAGATGTCAACACAGTAAGTGTTTGACTAATAATGAGTATGTGTGCTCTGCACTGTCCCGTAACCTTTGAAAGACCTGAAAGCTTCCTTTTGTTTATCCCCCAAAAAGTATCCATCATGAATGTGTATGAGAGAGGGGGCAGAGTGAGCCTTTTGGCCAATTAGGAGTACGTAAAGCAGCTCAATTGAAATGCATGGTTCTCTTATAAGGGGGTTCTCTGCCAGAGCCAGTTAAGTGTGACTGGATTTAAGCAGAGCTTGCAACTCTATCCCAGAGCAACCCCAGTTCTATTAAAACCGTTTTCCATACCAAATAGGTCTAAACGTTCCAGCTTTTGCCCGTTTCCACTCCGTAATCGCAGATTTGAATTAGAAGCTGAGAATGTGCATCAACGAACACACTCTGCTGTTGAAAAGCTATTTACAAAATCCTAATGGAATTCATTATTTACTTCATTTGCAAATTCATCGCACAAGAGCTGAGCAACTTAGCATGAACAGTTCATCCCTTTCTGGGTCTGACAGCTGGCTTCTGTGAGCTGATGCACAAACAGTCTGCGTTGCCAATAACACAGACAGCCCCGCTCCCAAAGTTTTATTTCCCCAAAAATGGGGTGGAAGAAGGAAAATATCCCAATTATAATACAGGAGCCATCTCTGGGGAATGCAGGGAACTGAGTGACTGTGATTAAGTCATGCTGTAAAAGAAGGCGGGGGTTTAAAAAAAAAAAGATGACCCCCTCCATCACTCACATGACCCCCTATCTCACTCCACACAGTATACCATGGGAGTATCTTCGCTCTACATGCTAATGCACGCACATTTGGGAGAATCTGTATTTGTGAGAGGACAGGGGAAGTGCACAGGAAATTGCACTTTACATAAAGGCAAACCTCTCCAATCAGGATATGGCTTTCGAAACGGTAAGTGCACCAGAGAAGACAGCAAAGAGCTTCCCAGATCTCCAAAACACTGTGACTGACTCACCAATGGACTTACCATTATGTTTCATTTGGGCCTGTTCAGAATGCTTTCATCCTTAGCACATGGACAGCTTTTGTTATGCCGAGATTGTATCTGTCCGACAACGAGTGAGGAGGCTGAGAGGATGCAGAAGAACGCTTCAGTGACTCCAGCACTCCGATAAGGCACTCTAAGATGTTTGCACCATTCACACAAATTGCACGCCATTCGCCAAACCTCTCACCACATTTAGTGGCCCCAGGTTATGGGTGCAAAGGTGACTGCAAAAACAGTCACCTGCTGGATAGTCACTGGGAGACGAGATTACTGTTTACTCAAAATAGATCAGGACAACGTGGTTGTGTAGATTACACTGTTAAGAACTTCTTGAACATGGACTGTGAAGGATGCCTTGGCATGATGAGTACTTAGGAATTACTGTGATTAGTCAACACTGAAATATTTGACTTGGCATATAGTTGCCTGCTCCTGCTGGTAAATAGTGGGAACTTGACTTCCTCTTGCTCTTTAATAGGCCGACTTTGAGTTGAACAATGTGAACTTTCAATTGAATTTTTTACCAGGTGTACATACCCACTGGGCACACCAGGTCATTTCGGCGTGGATAATTGGGTAATATTTGGTTGAGTTGTTGATCAATGAGATCGCAACCTATATTCACACACTCAAAAAGACAGCCAAAAGTTTAAACCATGTAAAAGCACAACCAAATTCCAATGGAAGAACAATGTCGGATTTTTGTCGAGTTTAGTTTAATGTCCATCACTGTGCTTTCAACCATTTAAAAGCACACTAAAGTTCAAATGGGAATAAAATGTCAGATATTTTGTTTATTTATACAACAGATGCATGTGTTATTGCTGTGCTTCATCTAATAGCAGAACCAAATGGCCTAGATTGCAGTTAAGATTACATTAAAAGGACATGGTGATCAATGCCGTTTCGAGATTCTGCGCAGATTATTACAGCAATTGTGAAGATGTCCACAGACCTGCGATGACCTATGCATGCTATCTTGAACGTGCAAGCTTTATATGATTACCCTAGACTTTTTCCACATTTTGTTGTGTTACAGCCTGAATTTTAAATGGATAAAATGTAGATTTTGTGTGACTAGTCTTCACACAATGCCCCATAATGTCAAAGTGGAATTACAAATTAATAAAAAATTTAAATCTGAAATGTCTCGAGTCAATAAGTATTCAACCCCTTTGTCATGGCACATCTAAATAAATTCAGTAGTTAACAAGTCACATAATAAATTGCATGCAATAATAGTGTTTAACGTGATTTTTAAATTACTACCTCATCTCTATACCCCACACATACAATTATCTGTAAGGTCCCTCAGTCGAGCAGTGAATTTCAAGCACATATTCAACCACAAAGACCAGAGAGGTTTTCTAATGCCTCACAAAGAAGGGCACCTATTGGTAGATCGGTAAAAAAAAGAAGCAAACATTGAATATCCCTTTGAGCATGGCAAAGTTATTAATTACACTTTGGATGGTGTATCAATATACCCAGTCACTACAAAGATACAGGCGTCCTTCCTAACTCAGTTGCCGGAGAGGAAGGAAACTGCTCAGGAATTTCACCATGAGGCTAATATGGACTTCAAAACAGTTACAGAGTTTAATGGTTGTGATAGGAGAAAACTGAGGACGGATCACAACATTGTAGTTACTCCACAATACTAACTTAATTGTCAGATTGAAAAGAAGGACAAATGAACAGAAAATTCCAAAACATGCATCCTGTTTGCAATAAGGCACTAAAGTAAAACTGCAAAAGATGTAACAAAGAAATTAACTGTATATCCTGATTAGAAATGATTATGTTTGGGGCAAATCCAAAACAACACATTACTGAGTACCACTCTTCACATTTCCACGCATGGTGGTGGCTGCATCATGTTATGGGTAAGCTTGTCATCAGCAAGGACTAGGGAGTTTTGGGGGGGGGGATAAAAATAAACTGAACAGAGCTAAGCACAGGCAAAATCCTAGAGCAAAAACCTAGTTCAGTCTGCTTTCCAACAGACACTGGGAGACCTTTCACCTTTCAGCAGGACAATACCCTAAAACACAAGGCCAAATATACACTGGAGTTGCTTACCAAGATGACATTGAATGTTCCTGAGTAGCATAGTTTTGACTAAAATCAGCTTGAAAATATATGGCAAGAATTTAACATAGTTGTCTAGCAATGATCAAAAACCAACTTGACATAGCTTGAAGAATTTAAATAATTATAATTTGGAAATATTGTTCAATCCAGGAGAGCAAAGGTCTTAGAGACTTACCCAGAAAGACTCACAGCTATAATCAGCTCAGCGTTCAACATCATAATGCCCTCAAAGCTCATCAATAAGCTAAGGACCCTGGGACTTAACACCTCCCTCTGCAACTGGATCCTTGGACTTCCCAATGGGCCGCCCCCAGGTGGTAAAGGTAGGTAATAACACATCCGCCACGCTGATCCTCAACACAGGGGCCCCTCAGGGTTACGTGCTCAGCCCCCTCCTGTACTCCTTGTTCACTCATGACTGCACGGCCAGGCACGACTCCAACACCATCATTACATTTTCAGATGACACAACAGTGGTAGGCCTGATCACCAACAACAACGAGATAGCCTATAGGGAGGAGGTCAGAGACCTGGCCGTGTGGTGCCAGGACAACAACCTCTCCCTCAACGTGATCAAGACAAAGGAGATGATTGTGGACTACAGGAAAAAGAAGAAGCCCCCACTCTCATTGACGGAAATGCAGTGGAGCAGATTGAGTTCCTTGGTGTCCAAATCACCAACAAACTAACATGGTCCAAGCACACCATGACAGTTGTGAAGTGGGCACGACAAAACCTGTTCCCTCTCAGGAGACAGCTATTTTCAGGTCTCTCCAGAGATGTTCAATAGGGTTCATGTCCGGGCTCTGGCTGGGCCACTCAATGACATTCAGCTACTCCTGCATTGTCTTGGCTGTGTGCTTAGGGTCATTGTCCTTTTGGAAGGTGAACCTTCGCCCCAGTCTGATGTCCTGGGTGTTCTGGAGCAGGTTTTCATCAAAGATCTCTCTTTACTTTGCTCCGTTCATCTTTCCCTCAAGCCTGACAAGTCTCCCAGTCCCTGCAGCTGAAAACCACCCCCACAGCATGATCCTGCCACCACCATGCTTCACCGTAGGGATGGTGCCTAGTTTCCTCCAGACGTGACACTGGCATTCAGGCCAAAGGACCAGAGAATCTTGTTTCTCATGGTCTGAGAGTCCTTTAGGTGCCTTTTGGCAAACTCCAAGCGGGCTGTCATGTGCCTTTTACTGAGGAGTGGCTTCCGTCTGGCCACTCTACCATAAAAGCCTGATTGGTGGAGTGCTGCAAAGATGGTTGTCCTTCTGGAAGGTTCTCCCATCGCCACAGAGTAACTCTGTCAGAGTGATCATTGGGTTCTTGGTCAACTCACTAACCAAGGCCCTTCTCCCCCGATTGCTCAGTTTGGCCGGGAGGCCAGCTCTTGGTGGTTCCAAACTTCTTCCATTTAAGAATGATTGAGGCCACTATATTCTTGGGGACCTTCAATGCTGCAGAAATGTTTTGGTAGCCTTCCCCAGATCTGTGCTTCGACACAGTCCTGTCTCAGTGCTCTACGGACAATTACTTCGACCTCATGGCTTGGTTTTTGCTTTGATTTGCACTGTCAACTGTGGGACCTTATATAGACAGGTGTGTGCCTTTCCAAATCATGTTCAATCAATTGAATTTACCACAGGTGGACTCTAATCAAGTTGTAGAAACATCTCAAGGATGATCAATGGGAACAGGATGCACCTGAGCTCAATTTCGAGTCTCATAGCAAAGGGTCTGAATAAATATGTAAATAAGGTATTTCTGTTTTTTATTTTTAACACATTTGCAAACATTTCTAAAAGCCTGTTTTCACTTCGTCATTATGGGGTATTGTGTGTTTAAAAAAAAATGTAATTCATTTTAGATAATGCTGTAACGTAACAAAATATGGAAAAGGGAAGGGGTCCGAATGCACTTTCCGAATGCACCATCAGTGCATTTAACTGAAATGTGTATTCTCAGTGGGCACAGCTATGACTGAAGTCACGCATGGAGAACAATCCACAAATTGTTCATGGTAAAACAGCATTCTCAATCATTTGTGCATTACATCCCAGAGGCATATGGGGGGGGGGGGAGAACCTCAAAATAGATGCACATCCTTTCTCTAATGTCAGCAAATCTATTGTAACCAATACCACCAAATTGATAACACAGTGAGATTAATCTGTTAATTTCAAAGCGGTATGATTAATTGAACTACTTTCCAGTCCTACAGTATCTTTCTCTGTCTTTTGACTGTTTCCGCTGAGTACTGCAAAGGCTTTGTCTGTTTTTTTTGGCCAAGGCTGAATGACATTTACCGGGAATGCTTTATCTTCTGCTGTAATTACAGAACAATGTCGTTTTTGTGTAGCATTTGTAAAAGCAGCCTTTTCCAAGCAAGTTGTTGAGACAAAGGAGGTTTTGGACGGCCGGTTCCAAGCTACTCTGTGAGATAGGCAGGCAGACAAAAAGGGTTTGATGTTATTAGTCTGTGTGCTTCGAGAAAGGAAGTCTGATTCTCAGGCATAGACAGTTATTTGTCTGCTCAATGGACCCTCTGGCTCCATCCAAACTTCAGGCCGATCAATACATCTGGCCACAGAGACACTAACTCCATAACACCCTGCAGCTACGAGCCACGACGTTGCAATGGAAAACGAGAAGGAAAGAGCTCTTGTGTGCTGTGCTGGCTGCAACAAAGAAATCAAAATGGGTTTTCTAGAACATTACTGTGTACCTCTAGATGTCCACCATCAGTGGCCAGGGTATATAGGATCTTAATCACGTGTAAAGCTTAGTGCCTCTCCCATAGCTCTAAGCAGAATGGAGTGATGAAGGAGATCATGGAGAATGGCTGTGAGTTTTTTTTTAATACAGGGGCCTATTTAAAGCTGAGGTTCCAGGAATTCATCTGGGTTCTGTCAGCATCATGCTGTTCCTCCACATCAGTAGGACCTCAGGGAGACACGGAGGAGCCACACTGGGAGAATGATGCAGGCCTGTCAGGGAGGAACACACTCTGTACCCAGCTTTAAAAATGCTGCAGTTTGTCAGCCAATGCTGTGCGTGTGCGTGTGTATTCTGAGGGGAGAAAACACATTTCTCTAAGCTATATCATGTCATTGCTGGTTTTTCATCTAGCAGTCCTATCTAAATGATCTTAGCATGACCTTTAATGCTCATCCACTGTCCCCCTGTCTTGGAAATTCATCCAAGATGATCGCTACAACTATTGACAAAGACCTACACTAGGACATTTAGGTCTAGGTTCAACACCATGTATTATTTACATCGATGTCCTCTACACCTTTGTGGTGAGCAGAGTGTATGAAATAGGCACCTGGCGTGTGCTATTTTTAATCTCACTTAAAAGTGTCCGTATCGGATATTTTATATGTAGCCCCATGTATGGTCAACTCGTTTATGATAAATTGCACTGCATGAAGGTATGAAACATCTCACGGTAGATGAATTTACTGCATGGCAAACGTGTGTATCTGTGTGCTCTGAATAAGGCATCCCATGTTGTACACTCAGAGCAGATGTTCCTCCTTCGTTTTCCTCCCACATCCATGCTGCAGTATTCAGCCCTTCAGTACATAAAGCCACTTCAGTGTGATCATGTGTATTGTTTTGATTGGATCAAACTTTCAAAAGGTGCCAATCAAGTGTTATAAACCGGGTGGTTCAATACCACCTGGTATATCACGGGTATGACAAAACATGTATTTTTACTCGTCTAATTACGTTGAAAAACCAGTTTATAATAGCAATAAGGCACCCCAGGGGGTTGTGGTATATGGCCAATTTTCCACAACCCCCCCCCCCCCGGGCCTTATTGCTTCAGTCATCCTTCATTCATCCCTGAAGTGCAACCTTTTCACATGATCTCTGTCAAGCCCCTACTTCAGCCCTGAGCACGGGCTGGAAATAAAAGGTTTATTATGTCTTAATAGGGACATGCACCGGTGGCAGGAGAATGAGACTGGTGGAGTGTTCACATGCATATCATCAGCCTCATATTGATTGAAGGATTGCTAAGGATCTGAGCAGATTAAGTCAATTAATCACGGTGAGATACACGTTTATGTTATTTTAGAGCTCCGAAAACAGCTTACGGTGCCCATAACTTCAATAAAGGTAGAGTCCATCAAAGCAGTGCTGCAAAAATGATTTGCTCAATACGGTACTGTACTTCCTCAATATTCTGCAGGGGAAAGCAGAAAAGAGTTGTCAGACAATTCTCTGACTTATTCATGTTAATGTTGATTCATTTGCTGACCAGCGGGTCTACTTGACAAGATCACACACTTATCAAGAGAACATCTCTGGTCATCACTACTGTCTCTGATCTGGCGGACTCACTAAACACATGCTTCATTTGTAAGTTATGTCTGAGTGTTGAAGCATGCCCCTTGCTATCCGTAAATTAAAAAAAAACTGGTTCTGTATGGTTTGCTTAATATGAAGAATTTTAAATGATGTATAATTGAACTTCTACTTCGATACTTAAGTATATTTTAGCAATTACATTTACATTTGATACTTAAGTATATTCCAATCAAATATTTTTTTTTTACAATTTACTCAAGTAGAATTGTACTGGGCTACTTCCACTTGTACTTGAGTCATTTTCTATTAAGGTATATTTACTCAAGTATGACAATTGGGTACTTTTTCCACCACAGGAAAATACCTAATACTCCAAATGAATCAGGGGAGATAACAACACCTTTACAAACGCCCCAGACCAATTATTCCTCTCCCTAATGAACATCAGACTTTCTGTGGCCAGTATCTGTATTAGCCGTGGATTAGTGGACTATGGATTGGACTGGAGAGGTTCTGGTGTGAGAGTGGGTTGAATTGTTCAGGAACGGATGGCACTTAGTTTGTGGTAGTGAGTGTGGTAGTGTTTTGTGAGATTGGGTTGGGAGGTGTCGTGCTAATGAGGAAGTGAGTGGGGTGTTGGGGACCTGTGGACCCTGTAGCGTTTCTCCTCAGTGTTGTGGCTGCCTGCAGTAATTACTTCTGACTGATCCGTGTAGCGACTCCCATGACACCGCATCCCCCGCCCTACGCCCAGCGTTGGCTCATACGGTTGACAATTATTTCACCGCTCTGAGCACTGCCTGCCTTCCCTCGTCAGTCATCACCCAATGAAAGAAAATAAGTTATGAAGTAGAGAGAGTGAAAACAACTCTGATTTAACACGAGGCTGAATACATTTGGCTTATCTAAAAAACTGAAGGAGTCTATTTCAAGTGTGTAAAACTTGTGGCTCAAGGTCTAGCTAGAGTTGTGCCAAGCACCTGTTGAGAGTAACGCACATCACTCTGAAGGAGTCTGACTGTTTCACAGTGTCTGTACGATATAAAACGCTTGTTACACAGCCCTTGCCAGTAACAAAACAATAATCCTAGCCTGGTTCGAATTTCAATGTGGTAGCACAGAATTGCCTGTAAATGCCCCAAAGAAGCAGGCAAACATTCAATAAATATGTCTCCTTATCGCAGTCTGTAGGCTGTAGAGCTGGCAAGCAGCAGTAGCCAGAAGCACAGTCTGATTTACAGCACACAAAATCAGGAACCTTGAGGATAAATCACCAGGAGATGCATTCCTATTGTGATGATTACAAGCACGTGAAACACTTTTCCCGCCTAATTTTGCACACGGGCACATTGGGATTTTGCATTAAGTATGTTCACTGAGTGATTTGCATGAGGTTGACCTCAATTTATGAGGACGACAGGGTCTGTTCTCACTTGGCTGGCTGCACTGAAGTTCTGCTTCTACTTCTTCTTCTCTCCTTGCTGAGTGTCTTTTCCCACGTTGCCTCAGTCGTTGGTACTGAGCTGAAGTCTGACTCCCCGCGCCTTTTGAGCTTTTAGCTTTTTTGTAGCTGCAAGGAAAACCAGTGTTTCAGAGATTAGTGAGCATACTAATGACTTCTGCCTGGTGCATCAAACCGTTCCCTGTTTTGGTTTACTGCATGGAAAATATGCTCCTCCATCCCATTTATAATTAATCACTTTATGCAAGCTGGTTGGCTAGCGCCTCATACATCATATTAGATGTGCTAGGACTTGCTGTGGTCATGTGTGACTATGGAAACTCAGCGTTCTGATGTTGATTACCCTAGCTATTGAAGGGGATTAAGTAAAGTTTGTTTTGAGCTATACTCATGAATAAGTCAAACTTGTTCGGTACTTACTGTACATTTATCCTTCATAAACAGATGTAACACAGGGGTATGTACGGTTGAATGCTAGGAGGAGAGTGTAGAAATACAATGGTCAATGACAATAAATACAACTTAATGACAAGATTATGTAACGGCAATGGCTTGAATAAAGCCACTAAAGGTATCTCAGGAAAGTATTTAAATATTTGTATCGACAGGCTTGCCAATCATTCTCTCTCCAACATCAACGATACTGTCATTAAATATGTAATCACTTCTCCCCAGGAGACAGCTTGTTTTCCCTCATTTTCATCACCTCTCACTTCTAATTAACAACAAATCGTAATGGCAAGGAAAGTCTGTGACTTCAGCATTCAGAGCTGGTACAAAAAACAAGTCTCCAATATAATTTTTTGGACATACTTATTCTTTGTGGAGAATGAAAAGAAATGTTGGCCTGTAATACTGAATGCAAGACATGATGACAGGACAACCTTTATACATTTTGTCTAAGCTATGGATTTTAATTTGTCTATAGTTTTGGACTATACAAAACTATAGATTTCAGATGTAAACATCGGTACATAGTCAAACGTCTAGCCACGAGTGATGATTGCCAGTCTGTCGTTATTCTATCTCCAACATGTATACCGGGATGGGTTGCTGTGCAGGTTAACTTTCATGATGGGTTGCAGAGTGGCTAGCTAGCTAGCTGAACAACACATCCTGATTGACAAACCGGTCTCCTCTCTCTCTCTCTTTCATTGAGGGGTACTGTAACTAATCCACCCCCCACGACTGTGATTTCACGCAGCAGCTCCACGCAGATTTAGAGTATTAACGGCAATGGGATTTTATGGAGATGCACACTGCGACTCCTCCTTGAGTTCTCCCCAACTAATGAGAAAGGAAAATACAACTTGATGAAGTAGGAGAGGGTGTACCGGCTGATTTCTCCTTTGAATGTAGACGCATTAATACAATTAGTCACTACTTTCATCTTGAGAGCAAGAGATGCTGTCCCGTAGAGTACTAGACTAACTACTAGGGATATTAGACTAACTACTGGGGATATTAGACTAACTACTGGGGATAATAGACTAACTACTGGGGATAATAGACTAACTACTGGGGATATTAGACTAACTACTGGGGATATTAGACTAACTACTAGGGATATTAGACTAACTACTGGGGATAATAGACTAACTACTGGGGATACTAGACTAACTACTAGGGATATTAGACTAACTACTGGGGATATTAGACTAACTACTAGGGATATTAGACTAACTACTGGGGATATTAGACTAACTACTCGGGATACTAGACTAACTACTAGGGATATTAGACTAACTACTAGGGATATTAGACTAACTACTAGGGATACTAGACTAACTACTAGGGATACTAGACTAACTACTAGGGATATTAGACTAACTACTGGGGATAATAGACTAACTACTAGGGATACTAGACTAACTACTAGGGATACTAGACTAACTACTAGGGATATTAGACTAACTACTAGGGATATTAGACTAACTACTGGGGATAATAGACTAACTACTAGGGATACTAGACTAACTACTAGGGATACTAGACTAACTACTGGGGATACTAGACTAACTACTAGGGATACTAGACTAACTACTAGGGATATTAGACTAACTACTAGGGATACTAGACTAACTACTAGGGATACTAGACTAACTACTAGGGATATTAGACTAACTACTGGGGATAATAGACTAACTACTAGGGATACTAGACTAACTACTAGGGATACTAGACTAACTACTAGGGAGACTAGACTAACTACTGGGGATACTAGACTAATTACTATGGATACCAGACTAACTGCTAGGGATACTAGACTAACTACTAGGGATACTAGACTAACTACTAGGGATATTAGACTAACTACTGGGGATAATAGACTAACTACTAGGGATACTAGACTAACTACTAGGGATACTAGACTAACTACTAGGGATATTAGACTAACTACTAGGGATACTAGACTAACTACTAGGGATACTAGACTAACTACTAGGGATATTAGACTAACTACTGGGGATAATAGACTAACTACTAGGATACTAGACTAACTACTAGGGATACTAGACTAACTACTAGGGAGACTAGACTAACTACTGGGGATACTAGACTAATTACTATGGATACCAGACTAACTGCTAGGGATACTAGACTAACTACTAGGGATACTAGACTAACTACTAGGGATATTAGACTAACTACTGGGGATAATAGACTAACTACTAGGGATACTAGACTAACTACTAGGGATACTAGACTAACTACTAGGGAGACTAGACTAACTACTGGGGATACTAGACTAATTACTATGGATACCAGACTAACTGCTAGGGATACTAGACTAACTACTAGGGATACTAGACTAACTACTGGGGATACTCAACTAACTACTAGGGATACTAGACTAACTACTGGGGATACTAGACTAACTACTATGGATACCAGACTAACTACTAGGGATATTAGACTAACTACTAGGGATACTAGACTAACTACAGTTGTCCTGGAAGTACCCTTTCAATCAATCAGAAATTAAAATTGGCCTTTGATTGCATTACATATTCATTTTGTACATACACTGAGTGTTATGAACCACTACTCTTTCCATGACACAGACTGACCAGGTGAATCCAGGTGAAAGATATGATCCCTTATTAATGTCATCTGTTATATCCACTTCAATCAGTGTAGATGAAGGAGAGGAGACAGGTTGAAGAAGGATTTTTAAACCTTGAGACAATTGAGACATGGTTACGGTGTGTGTGTGTCATTCAGAGGGTGAATTGGCAAGACAACACATTTAAGTCCCTTTTAACGGGAAATGGTAGTAGGTGCAAGGTGCACCGGTTTGTGACAAGAACTGCAACACTGCTCGGCTTTTCACGCTCAACAGTTTCCCGTGTGTATCAAGAATGGTGCACCAAAGGAGATACAGCCAACTTGACACAACTGTGGGAAGCATTGGAGTCAACATGGGCCAGCATCCCTGTGGGATACTTTCGAAACATGTAGAGTCCATGACCTGATGAATTAAGGCTGTTCCGAGGGAAAAGGGGGGTGCATCTCAATATTAGGCAGGTGTTCTTAATGTTTTGTACATTCAGTGTATATTAGTATCTGAATATACTGCAAATCAGGACACATTTGAAAAGTGTCACCAGTTTCAGTCACTGGCTGTTTTGGGGAATAGGCTAGCTACTTAAATACTTACTGAACAAAGGGAAAGGGAGAGTCAACCACTATAGCACATGGATTTGTCGGAGACATACAGTGTACAGCAACAGAAGTGAGCACACCCTGTTTGAAATTCTGAGTGTGGCACATATAGCTAGATTCTCCGTGACCTGTATCGTCAGTGTCAATGTTTATCCTGGTTAACTATGTAACCAGGGCAGACAGATCCACGCTGCTCCCACATAAGTAACCTCTTATGAGTCATGAACCTGAAAAATATTTTTCTATGTGATGAGAGTGGGGGGGGGGCTGAGACATATCAGCATGTGCGCTCCTTTCCCCAGGAGAATAAAAATGGATCCCCCCTCTATACCGTTCAGCCCTTCTGGCAGCCATGTACTGATGAATAGCTACATGATGGGAATTCTCAGATCTGAAAGGGGCTTGCAAATGGAACAGTCGGAGTGTGACTTCCTCTCCTGTCTCTGGACACCGGTTGTACCCTGAGGGATGCTGTAACACAGCCACCTTATAATCACTGGCACATGAGAGCTGTATAGAACTGGGGCTCTGATACCGGTCTTTCACCTGCTGATTTCAGACCTTAAAATGTCCTGATCATCATATCTGTAATGCTCATGTCCTCACTCTGTTATTTTACATTACTTCTACCATAGCAGGCTACTCCACTGGGCACACACTGTATGAATCGACCTTGTTTTCACGTCATTTCAATTCAATTAAATTGAACCAACGTGGAATCGACATGGAATTGATGTCTGTGCCCAGTGGGACATATTTCACCACAGTCACATTTCAGAAGAGAGCAGAGAATTATGTTAGAAATTATGAAGCCTTTCAGCAGTTACCTTGGAGATGATGTTGCCTTACAGTTGCCTGGCTACCCAAACACCGGCCAAACGCTGCGCCACGCCCAAGGATGTTAGTTTCTGAGTCCGGATCTGAGTACCTCTTAGACGATTTCTAGAACGGGAAAAGATTCTAGCCTTTCTGATTGGTCCCAGAAATTGATGGGTTGAGCTAGATCCAGAACACACGTGGATAAAGCGCCGGTTAGAAAATGTGTCATTGGCTTTGATACTCTATTTGGTTAGAGATGATCCAATCGCTGATGACTTTGTTTTGTACAACACTCCTCATTTGGACATTTACTCAAACGACTTCAATGATGGCAATCTCAGACTGAAGTATGTAGCGAACAATAAAGCAGCGGAAGAATTCCGTTTGAGTCGTCAGGCAAGCCTTACGGTGGATATTCCTTTATTTGTCAACAGTAAACGGATGCAACAATGAAAATAAGACAGTGGGCATATGACTGACAGCTTTTGGCCCTCATATTCTTTCAGACACTGCACAGTGTGTATATCAAGCATGTCTGGGAACGCTAAGCAGATCCCGAATCCCTTGAAAATCTACCTGTGGCCATGCTGCTTTGCTGAGCCTTTCTCAAATGATGCAGCCTGGTGGGGAGAGAGATCTTAGACAGGACCACCCGGATGAGAGGCTGCTCGGATATGGCCCATGGCTTACATCCGGCTCAGAGGAAGCGTGACAGATTCCCTGGACTTACTGATAGAAGGTAGCAGACACCAGTGCACACAGCGACATGGAGTCTAAATGAAAACCATTCAATCATAAAATTATTTCAGATAACTGCACATCCCCAGTGCATGGCTGATTATTGCAATGACTCCATCAGTGGGTTGAAATCATCAGTCTCACCACGTCAAACGCTGAATTATTAATTGATGATATAATGAGGAAAATGGAATACATAAACTCAAGAACTGAAAGATTTGCTTTCCCTCTGATTTATTTCTGTAGAATCGCTATAAATAATGTGCCTGAATGACAGAATCAGTGATTTTTTTCACACAGATCACTGAATATGCATTTCAATCCCAGAAGCTTTGGTATATGTTACATGTATCCAGAGATACACACATTTAATAAGATACATTTTGTGTCATTCAGATGCAGTACTCCAAGGTCTGCCACATTTGAAATGTATCTCAGGGCTAATAGAGTAGGTTATACTTGTAACAATTATGTCACGACTTCTATCGAAGTCGAGGCCTCTCCTTGTTCGGGCGGTGCTCGGCAGTCAGCGTCACCGGTCTTCTAGCCATCTTCCATTGGTTTTGTCTTGCCTTCCTACACACCTGGTTCCAATCCCATTCATTACCTGTTGTGTATTTAACCCTCTGTTTCCCCTCATGTCCTTGTCAGAGATTGTTTGTTCGTTCATGATCATGTAGTTTGTATTGGTGCGCGTCGGGGTCCTCGTACCTACTTTGTTTTTGATTATGTATCATGGTTTTGGAGCTGTGTTTTTAAGTTATTAAACTACTCCATTATACCAAGTTCGATTCTCCTGCGCCGGACTTCCCTGCCACCTATACACACGTCGATGACAAATTACCATGTTTTTCTTACTATATTTTCAAATGTACAAGTCTTCAAATCCCTGCAGTAAACAATGTCTTTCACTCTGTTGCCTTTGAAATAAAATGTGACTCTTTACAGCACATATGTCAGAGTCAAGGCCCGCGGGCCACATCCGGCCCGCAAGAAGGTTTTTACGGCCCCTGGGATGATCTTGATTTATTATTAGAACCGGCCCGCAGCAAGCCGGCAGCCCGCAGATCTTTTACACGCACCAATACTACATTTCCCACAATGCAAAGGTGACGCACCGAGCAGTAGGCTGCTTCATTTCAATATTTATTGGCACAGCAGTCGTCAGCATCACAGTAAAATTAACTTTCAGATACCCATCAAAAATGGCAAAACGGAAGGTGGATACTGAGAACCGGGGGTTTCAAACAAGGTGGGAGTCGGAGTATATGTTCACGAAGGTAGCTGGAAAACCTGTGTGTCTTCTGTGTGGAGAAAGTGTGGCGGTACTGAAAGAGTATAATCTGAGACGACATTATGAAACGAAACACGCGGACAAAAACAAGAATATGGACATGGAACAAAGGCTACAAAAGGCAGAGGAATTAAAACGAGGCCTCAAATCTCGACAGGCTCTGTTCAAAAAAGCCAAATCACAAGGCCAGGCTGCTGTCAAGGCCAGTTTTATTTTGGCAGAAGAGATCGCTAAATCAGCCCGGCCATTTACGGAGGGGGATTTCATCAAAAACTGCATGATTAAAGTTTGTGACGAAGTTTGCCCAGAAAAAGGCAACTCTTTTTAAATGTGAGTCTGAGCAGAAACACCATTGCCGAGAGAGTAGACCAGTTGTCCATCAATCTAAAAGAGCAGCTTGTGAAAAGGGAAAAGATTTTATTGCATATTCCTTGGCTGTGGATGAGAGCACCGACATTTCTGACATTGCCCAGTTGTCAATTTTCATCCGCGGAGTGGACTCCAACCTAAGCGTGACAGAGGAGTTTTTGGCTTTACGTCCTATGCATGGCACAACTACGGGGCATGATTTGTATGAAGAGGTGTCAAGATGTGTAAATGAGATGGAGCTGCCTTGGGAAAAACTCGTGGGTTTGACAACCGACGGAGCACCTGCGATGTGTGGACACAGGAGCGGACTGGTGGCGAAGATACGGGAAAAGATGCAAGAGGAAAACGCGACAGGTGAGCTGACAGCTTATCATTGTATCATACACCAGGAAGCGTTGTGCGGTAAAGCCTTGAAAATGGAGCATGTAATGAGCATCATCACGCGCACAGTTAACTTTATCAGAGCCAAAGGTTTGAATCACCGCCAGTTCAAGGCATTTCTGACGGAGTTAGAAACGGAGCATGGTGATTTGCCTTATCACACAGAGGTGCGATGGCTAAGCCAGGGAAAGGTGCTTCAAAGATGTTTCGAGCTTCGTGAGGAGATTTGTCTGTTCTTGGATAGCAAAGGGAAAGACACAACACAACTCCGAGACGAAATGTTTCTGTGTGAAATGGCTTTTCTGTGTGACATTACGAGTCATCTGAATGCAATAAACTTGCAGCTGCAGGGTCGGGATCGTGTCATCTCTGATATGTACAGTACAGTGAAGGCATTTAAAACCAAACTGACTCTGTGGGAGACGCAGATGCGGAAAGAAAATTTGAGCCACTTTCCCAGCTGCCAGACCATGAAAGAGAAGCTCTCTACCAGTGTGTTCCCGAGCACACAGTTGGCTGATAAAATAGGTATGCTTGCCGCTGACTTTCGACGCCGATTTGCTGACTTTGAAGCACAAAAAAGCAGGTTGGAACTGCTCGGTAACCCATTTGCTGTTGACGTGGAAAGCTCACCACCAAACCTCCAAATGGAGTTGATTGACCTCCAATGCAATGATGCACTGAGGGCAAAATATGCGGCAGTGGGTGCTGCGGAGTTCGCCCGTTTCCTCCCGGCACAATGCCCCAGCTGCGCATCCAGGCTGCTCAAACGTTGTCTATGTTTGGCAGCACATACCTGTGTGAACAACTGTTTTCTTTGATGAACCTGAACAAAACATCACACAGAAGTCGACTTACTGCTGAACACCTCCACTCAATTCTGAGGATTTCTTCAGCTCAGAGCCTTACCCCGAACATTGATGAACTTGTGGAAAAGATGGGACACCACCAAGTATCACCCTCAACCTCAAACAAGTGAACATTACTGTGCAATCACATATTTAGAGTTTTTACTCAGTTCAAGTTTAAAAGTTAAAATTTAATATTTGTTTTCACTGCATGTTACTTCTCCTTAAACAAAGTGTTGTTTTTGATTAATAGATTTTTGCACTTTATTTTTTTGTATTTCAATCCAATTATATTTTAAAAATATTTCAGTTGAGTGGATGATAGAAAATTGCTATTATTGTTTTTTCTTTGAAGTAAATTTAGCCCACTTTTGCTAAAATAGAAAATATAGTCTACTGATGGTGCCTTGAATACCGGTTTCTTTCATTTAATGTTCATGTTATGGGGATATTTATATAAAGGAAATTTGTCTTTTGTGTCTGTTGAAAATTAAAGATTACTGACAGAGCCATAAGAAAATATTGCTTTATTTATCTGATCATATTGTAATATATTTGTTAGGTTTTCAGTAGGTTCAATTAGGTTCACTAGACTATATGCGTCATTTAAAAATTTTTCAATGAACATTCGAACAGTCCGGCCCTCGTCTTGTAGCTGATTTTTTTATTTGGCCCTCCGTCCATTTGACTTTGACACCCCTGCTTTACAGTGATGTTAAATTTGTCCATTTACTTTTTACACAACTGTTGATTCAAATGTACTTTAATCAAGTAACGTGGAATGTCGTTATTTAATCATCCACCTCTGGCCTGCTCGCCTCCCTACCACTGAGGAAGTACAGTTCCCGCTCAGCCCAGTCAAAACTGTTCGCTGCTCTGGCCCCCAATGGTGGAACAAACTCCCTCACGACGCCAGGACAGCGGAGTCAATCACCACCTTCCGGAGACACCTGAAACCCCACCTCTTTAAGGAATACCTAGGATAGGATAAAGTAATCCTTCTCACCCCCCCCCCCCTTAAAAGATTTAGATGCACTATTGTAAAGTGGCTGTTCCACTGGATGTCATAAGGTGAATGCACCAATTTGTAAGTCGCTCTGGATAAGAGCGTCTGCTAAATGACTTAAATGTTAAATGTATAGCTCTCCAGGAGTGTGTAGTGGTATTTTATTGTTCTGGTCAGCTTTTGTGATAAACATTGTTTGAAAACAAAAACACACCTCATTAGCTTAGAAAGGATACAGACTTGTAAAACCGTAATGCAGTGTCAAAAATTACCACCTCTCCCCCATGTATGCCAGGGTATTGACCCCCTCTCCCCCATGTATGCCAGGGTATTGACCACCTCTCCCCCATCTCTGCCCGAGATGGCATAGCAGTTCAGACGTCTTTTGTCCTCGTCTTGTCGTGTCGTGTATATATATATATTTACAACTTTTTTCACATACATTTTATTTTTATTTTCCATCAACTCATCTTCAATACACTCTCCTGCAACCTGCCTCACCAATTGATATGTATAAATACGTATTATTTACCTCAAATCTGCAATCCTCCAAGAAGCTAGCCAGAAGCTAGCCAGAAACTCCAAGAAGCTAGCCAGAAGCTAGCCAGGAGCTAGCCAGAAGCTAATCAGAAGCTAGTTAGCTTCTTTACTGGCAACTCGTTAGTATTCAGCTAACCACGGTTTGTGGTCATCAGCTATCCTTTAACTCGAAAATCTATCGCCAGTTTTGTACAGCGCAGCGCGGCTCGGAACGGAACATACCGGACCGATTTTTTCTCCATGTCCCTGGATTTCAACTGCTCTCTGGACATTCACTCCCGGATCTCACAGCTAGCTGGCTGCTATCCGTGTGTCTATCTGCTTTCGTCGATTCCGGAGCAAACATCAATTACTCCGGAGCTAGCCAGCTCCGTCAATCACTCCTGAGCTCCGTCAATCACTCCTGGGCTGCAGTCACCTATCCGGACCCGTTTTACTGCCTACGCAGAGCCCCACCGGGCCTTCACAACTGGACTGCCGGCGTTATCTACCCGAAGGAGATCCGGCTGGCTCCTCCGTCGCGACGTTACCTGAACGCCCATCTGCGGCCTGCTAACCGTTAGCTGTCTTACCGGCTGCTCTCAGAATAGACAATCGGACAATTTATTTATTTTTATTATTATTATGTTTCTTCTTGGGCCTCTATAACTATATCTATTGTTTTTATTTTTTGTTGTTGTGTGATTTGGACTAATCCCTGTACAACACGGAACTCCACTAATCTACTGACGGAACGCAAGAGGTGGCTAACAACAGACCTCCATCCTATGCTAGCTTGCTACCGATGTCCTGGCTAGCTGTCTAAATCGCCGTGACCCCCAAACCAACCTCTCCACTCCCTGGACCCTTTTGATCACTCGACTAAGGATGCCTCTCCTTAATGTCAATATGTCTTGTCCATTGCTGTTCTGGTTAGTGTTTATTGGCTTATTTCACTGTAGAGCCTCTAGTCCTGCTCACTATACCTTATCCAACTTATTAGTTCCACCACCCACACATGCAATGACATCTCCTGGTTTCAATGATGTTTCTAGAGACAATATCTCTCTCTTCATCACTCAATACCTAGGTTTACCTCCACTGTATTCACATCCTACCATACCTTTGTCTGTACATTATACCTTGATGCTATTTTATCGCCCCCAGAAACCTCCTTTTACTCTCTGTTCCAGACGTTCTAGACGACCAATTCTTATTGCTTTTAGCCGTACCCTTATTCTTCTCCTCCTATGTTCCTCTGGCGATGTAGAGGTGAATCCAGGCCCTGCAGTGCCTAGCTCCACTCCTATTCCCCAGGCGCTCTCTTTTGATGACTTCTGTAACCGTAATAGCCTTGGTTTCATGCATGTTAACATTAGAAGCCTCCTCCCTAAGTTTGTTCTTTTCACTGCTTTAGCACACTCTGCCAACCCGGATGTTCTAGCTGTGTCTGAATCCTGGCTTAGGAAGACCACCAAAAATTCAGAAATTTTAATTCCAAACTACAACATTTTCAGACAAGATAGAACTGCCAAAGGGGGCGGTGTTGCAATCTACTGCAAAGATAGCCAGCAGAGTTCTGTCCTACTATCCAGGTCTGTACCCAAACAATTTGAACTTCTACTTTTAAAAATCCACCTCTCTAAAAACAAGTCTCTCACCGTTGCCGCCTGCTATAGACCACCCTCTGCCCCCAGCTGTGCTCTGGACACCATATGTGAACTGATTGCCCCCATCTATCTTCAGAGCTCGTGCTGCTAGGCGACCTAAACTGGAACATGCTTAACACCCCAGCCATCCTACAATCTAAACTTGATGCCCTCAATCTCACACAAATTATCAATGAACCTACCAGGTACCCCCCCAAAGCCTTAAACACGGGCACCCTCATAGATATCATCCTAACCAACTTCCCCTCTAAATACACCTCTGCGGTCTTCAACCAAGATCTCAGCGATCACTGCCTCATTGCCTGCATCCGTAATGGGTCAGCGGTCAAACGACCTCCACTCATCACTGTAAAACGCTCCCTGAAACACTTCAGCGAGCAGGCCTTTCTAATCGACCTGGCCGGGGTGTCCTGGAAGGATATTGATCTCATCCCGTCAGTAGAGGATGCCTGGATATTGTTTTTAAATGCCTTCCTAACAATCTTAAATAAACATGCCCCATTCAAGAAAATTAGAACCAGGAACAGATATAGCCCTTGGTTCTCCCCAGACCTGACTGCCCTTAACCAACACAAAAACATCCTATGGCGTTCTGCATTAGCATCGGACAGCCCCCGTGATATGCAGCTGTTCAGGAAGCTAGAAACCGTTATACACAGGCAGTTAGAAAAGCTAAGGCTAGCTTTTCAAGCAGAAATTTGCTTCCTGCAACACTAACTCTAAAAAGTTCTGGGACACTGTAAAGTCCATGGAGAATAAGAACACCTCCTCCCAGCTGCCCACTGCACTGAAGATAGGAAACACTGTCACCACTGATAAATCCACCATAATTGAGAATTTCAATAAGCATTTTTCTACGGCTGGCCATGCTTTCCACCTGGCAACTCCTACCCCGGTCAACAGCACTGCACCCCCAACAGCAACTCGACCAAGCCTTCCCCATTTCTCCTTCTCCCAAATCCATTCAGCTGAAGTTCTGAAAGAGCTGAAAAATCTGGACCCCTACAAATCAGCCGGGCTAGACAATCTGGACCCTTTCTTTCTAAAATTATCTGCCGAAATTGTTGCCACCCCTATTACTAGCCTGTTCAACCTCTCTTTCGTGTCATCTGAGATTCCCAAAGATTGGAAAGCAGCTGCGGTCATCCCCCTCTTCAAAGGGGGGGACACTCTTGACCCAAACTGCTAAGGTCTTCGAAAGCCAAGTCAACAAACAGATTACCGACCATTTCGAATCTCACCATACCTTCTCTGCTATGCAATCTGGTTTCAGAGCTGGTCATGGGTGCACCTCAGCCACGCTCAAGGTCCTAAACGATATCTTAACCGCCATCGATAAGAAACATTACTGTGCAGCCGTATTCATTGATCTGGCCAAGGCTTTCGACTCTGTCAACCACCACATCCTCATCGGCAGACTCGAGAGCCTTGGTTTCTCAAATGATTGCCTCGCCTGGTTCACCAACTACTTCTCTGATAGAGTTCAGTGTGTCAAATCGGAGGGTCTGCTGTCCGGACCTCTGGCAGTCTCTATGGGGGTGCCACAGGGTTCAATTCTTGGACCGACTTTCTTCTCTGTATACATCAATGAGGTCGCTCTTGCTGCTGGTGAGTCTCTGATCCACCTCTACGCAGACGACACCATTCTGTATACTTCCGGCCCTTCTTTGGACACTGTGTTAACAACCCTCCAGGCAAGCTTCAATGCCATACAACTCTCCTTCCGTGGCCTCCAATTGCTCTTAAATACAAGTAAAACTAAATGCATGCTCTTCAACCGATCGCTACCTGCACCTACCCGCCTGTCCAACATCACTACTCTGGACGGCTCTGACTTAGAATACGTGGACAACTACAAATACTTAGGTGTCTGGTTAGACTGTAAACTCTCCTTCCAGACCCATATCAAACATCTCCAATCCAAAGTTAAATCTAGAATTGGCTTCCTATTTCGCAACAAAGCATCCTTCACTCATGCTGCCAAACATACCCTTGTAAAATTGACCATCCTACCAATCCTCGACTTTGGCGATGTCATTTACAAAATAGCCTCCAATACCCTACTCAACAAATTGGATGCAGTCTATCACAGTGCAATCCGTTTTGTCACCAAAGCCCCATATACTACCCACCATTGCGACCTGTACGCTCTCGTTGGCTGGCCCTCGCTTCATACTCGTCGCCAAACCCACTGGCTCCATGTCATCTACAAGACCCTGCTAGGTAAAGTCCCCCCTTATCTCAGCTCGCTGGTCACCATAGCATCTCCCACCTGTAGCACACGCTCCAGCAGGTATATCTCTCTAGTCACCCCCAGAACCAATTCTTTCTTTGGCCGCCTCTCCTTCCAGTTCTCTGCTGCCAATGACTGGAACGAACTACAAAAATCTCTGAAACTGGAAAAACGTATCTCCCTCACTTTAAGCACCAACTGTCAGAGCAGCTCACAGATTACTGCACCTGTACATAGCCCACCTATAATTTAGCCCAAACAACTACCTCTTTCCCAACTGTATTTAATTTATTTATTTATTTTGCTCCTTTGCACCCCATTATTTTTATTTCTACTTTGCACATTCTTCCATTGCAAAACTACCATTCCAGTGTTTTACTTGCTATATTGTATTTACTTTGCCACCATGGCCTTTTTGCCTTTACCTCCCTTCTCACCTAATTTGCTCACATTGTATATAGACTTGTTGTTTTTTTTTTTACTGTATTATTGACTGTATGTTTGTTTTACTCCATGTGTAACTCTGTGTCGTTGTATGTGTCGAACTGCTTTGCTTTATCTTGGCCAGGTCGCAATTGTAAATGAGAACTTGTTCTCAACTTGCTTACCTGGTTAAATAAAGGTGAAATAAATAAATACAATAAAAAATGTATTCCAGGGTATTGACCCCCTCTCCCCCATGTATGCCAGGGTATTGACCCCCTCTCCCCCATGTATGCCAGGGTATTGACCCCCTCTCCCTCATGTATGCCAGGGTATTGACCCGCTCTCCCCATGTATGCCAGGGTATTGACCCCTCTCCCCCATGTATGCCAGGGTATTGACCCCTCTCCCCCATGTATGCCAGGGTATTGACCACCTCTCCCCCATGTATGCCAGGGTATTGACCCCCTCTCCCCCATGTATGCCAGGGTATTGACCCCTCTCCCCCATGTATGCCAGGGTATTGACCCCTCTCCCCCATGTATGCCAGGGTATTGACCACCTCTCCCCCATGTATGCCAGGGCATTGACCCCCTCTCCCCCATGTATGCCAGGGTATTGACCCCTCTCCCCCATGTATGCCAGGGTATTGACCCCCTCTCCCCATGTATGCCAGGGTATTGACCCCCTCTCCCCCATGTATGCCAGGGTATTGACCCCCTCTCCCCCATGTATGCCAGGGTATTGACCCCCTCTCCCCCATGTATGCCAGGGTATTGACCCCTCTCCCCCATGTATGCCAGGGTATTGACCACCTCTCCCCATGTATGCCAGGGTATTGACCCCCTCTCCCCCATGTATGCCAGGGTATTGACCCCCTCTCCCCATGTATGCCAGGGTATTGACCCCCTCTCCCCCATGTATGCCAGGGTATTGACCACCTCTCCCCCATGTATGCCAGGGTATTGACCACCTCTCTCCCCCATGTATGCCAGGGTATTGACCCCCTCTCCCCATGTATGCCAGGGTATTGACCCCCTCTCCCCATGTATGCCAGGGTATTGACCCCCTCTCCCCATGTATGCCAGGGTATTGACCCCCTCTCCCCCATGTATGCCAGGGTATTGACCACCTCTCCCCCATGTATGCCAGGGTATTGACCCCCTCTCCCCCATGTATGCCAGGGTATTGACCCCCCTCTCCCCATGTATGCCAGGGTATTGACCACCTCTCCCCCATGTATGCCAGGGTATTGACCCCCTCTCCCCCATGTATGCCAGGGTATTGACCCCCTCTCCCCCATGTATGCCAGGGTATTGACCACCTCTCCCCCATGTATGCCAGGGTATTGACCCCCCTCTCCCCCATGTATGCCAGGGTATTGACCACCTCTCCCCATGTATGCCAGGGTATTGACCCCCTCTCCCCCATGTATGCCAGGGTATTGACCCCCTCTCCCCCATGTATGCCAGGGTATTGACCCCCTCTCCCCCATGTATGCCAGGGTATTGACCCCTCTCCCCATGTATGCCAGGGTATTGACCACCTCTCCCCCATGTATGCCAGGGTATTGACCCCCTCTCCCCATGTATGCCAGGGTATTGACCACCTCTCCCCCATGTATGCCAGGGTATTGACCACCTCTCCCCCATGTATGCCAGGGTATTGACCCCCTCTCCCCCATGTATGCCAGGGTATTGACCCCCTCTCCCCCATGTATGCCAGGGTATTGACCACCTCTCCCCCATGTATGCCAGGATTGAGGCCCATGTTTACTGTAAGTAATTAGTGACCGGGGATGCAGGTTCAATGCACAAGAAGTGGGTCTGAGTTAAGTGGGAGCAGCAGACTGGACACGAATACCCAATGAGCTGGGTTATCTCTCTGAGGGCTAGCCTCAGTAATGAAGGAGAACTATCTGGCTGACATGGACCTGTTCTTGCTCCTGACGACAGCAATGTGTATGCTCCTCACATAATTCTGCTGCAGGCAACAGACAGGTTTTGAAAGCATGCTGTGCTGTATGATTTGCTGAAGTTGATTTTAGCAAATTGAAGTATGAACACGTTTCATAGAGATTGCATCATTTATATGGATATTATGTTCAAAGTACAAAAAAATCATGATTGACCGCTGCTGTGGAAGAGTTTTTCCCGGAGGTGCATGTAATTACCTTGAAAAATTTGTAATTAAATGAAGTGGAGCCCATTTAACAAGCAGCAGCTCAGTTCATTCAGATGCAGCCTGACACCACGATGACTCTGTGATCATGATGCACAACAGGGCTGTATAGCTACCTGTCAATCTCTTCAGCCACGTTAAAACACACATACTGGCTGTCCAATTAGCAGTAGACTCAGACAGAAAGAAATCAATCCCCATTTATAACAACTAAGACAAACCTAAAGTATCTTTCACATCAAAACAATATTGGGAAAATGTTAGTATTTAGTTGGGGGTTTTAATGTTTATGAAGATTTGTTATTTGTTCCGTTTAGGAGGATAGTGAGGGATCTCAAATACTGCATATAAACAAGGGACTTAACAAATAAGGGTTTGTGTTTAAATATCACTGTGGGGAGGTTGTTAAAAAAAATCTAGGACTAATTTAACACACCTGAAGTAGAAATAAATGTATTCTACTCTAGTAGAGCTATTATAGGGGGAAATAAACAGAATAAATCATTTTTAAAAACACTACTGCCCCGTCTCCTCCTTCTCCTATGCAAATAATGAGTTGCATCACTCACTTTTTGCTACCACCAGGCATAGGCGGCGGGTCCAATAGGCTAAACAACGCTTCCCCTGAAGTAAATTGAAATACATTTGCCAAAATTATATAATTACCCCAGTCTATACAGAAACAAATAAAATATGATTCTAAATACTACACCAGAGAGCATGACTTAGCCACAGAGGATCATTTGCTTATTTTAAAAATAGCTGTGGACTGTTTCAAATCTCAAGCACATATAGTCTACAGCTGGGAAGGCCACAACTTGGCCAGGGAGCACGGCAATAGGCCTAGCTGATTATTGAGTTGCGGCTGTCAGTGAAAAGCATCTGAAAAATGCCTGAAGATAACGTGTCTTGAGTATAATAAAAAATGTTGAGACGAGAAGAAGGAGAGAGGTGTGTGGCAAACATGTACAGTAGGTGTGTCTCTCCAGAACGCTCTCAGCTGTCTCCCACCAATTCTTGCACATTCCCTTACAAATACAGCTGTGTCTGTCCCTAGCTCACTGGCATGGACAACTCTGAGGGCCCAGAATAGAATTGATACAATGTTGCAAGTTCGCTAGCGACAGCTTCGCGACTGACTCACTTTATATTAAGTTGCAAGTTCGCTAGCAACAGCTTCGGGCAGGACCTTGTTGATTGATTTGATACAATGTTGCACATTCACCGGCGATAGCTCAAGTCAACACAGACAGAAAGGGAGGCAGACAGGCGGAATAGAGTTGAATACGATTGGAAGAATCTGAACCAACTGCCATGCGTAGTCAACGTGATTTATAGAGGATATTTTTTCATCAGGATATTTTCGAATGTTTTTATTTTGTCGGCTTTATGTATTTTGACTTAGTTGACAATGGAAGTCTCTGAGTTTATTTAGCCGAAAAGGGCTCACGGTGTATCAATGTCTCCGTATGGCACAGGCTGTTGCTCTCGCATGAGTTAATTTGAACTTTTAGATTTTTTATCATTTTTACCATTTCAATTCTGATTTATATAATTAACCACCTGATAATGATTTTGAGAAACAAATGATTAAAATGAAACCGTTCCACAAAAATGTGCATATGAAAATCACTGATCGGTAAACTTCCCAAAACGCACGCACCACCTATGCCACCAGGTGAGAAGATATATGGTTGACAGTACTGCTTAGTGGGAGCTGTGAGTTGTTTCCTTCCCAACAAGGTTATTCAGTGGAGGCATGTTAAAGATGTACTTCAGCCTGCAGATAAAAGTGAATTAATGTGTTGTATTCCTACATGCATGTGAACTGCTTTTCCAAGTTGTGTGCCACAGCCTGGAGTTATAAATCCATCTACTACACCTTCATGTCCCATCAGCCCCCTGTTGTGTGATTCAGATGGAGATGCTACAAGATCACTCCCATAGGGAGACACACAGAACTAATAATGAAGCTGGCTAGCACTTACTTACTGGAATGAGTAGATATCAAAGACAGTAGCTTCTCTAGCTTCTCTGATATTTACATGATATCCCCACTTGTAAGACACACCAGAGAAGGTGTTTTCTATTTCACACAACCAGGGTGTTAAAAGAGGCTCTCAGCACCAGTTCATGTTTCCCTGCCCACCTGCAGATACTGTCACTCAGCTCTCTCCTGCTCTCATTAAATTTGAAAAGGCTGATGCATCATATAGATGTTCAAGGATATTCTTCCAACCACTGCCTTAGGCTTAAATGGCTGGGGGTTATTGACACTGTAAAATTGGATGGGAAAGATGAAATCAGAAAGAAAAATACAGTGTTCCGCATTGAAAATGTAAAGCAGCTCGTCCAAATTAGTATGTCTGTAGTTCAAATAGAAAGGGTGACTAGAGGGGACGGCAGCATCTTAAACAGTAAAGAGTAAAGCTGTGAAACGGAATAGTCCTCACCAAATTAGATTGGTGCATCTGTTGTGCGGATGCTCTTTACAGCAGCACATACAGAACTATCCCCACGTCAGGTACTGGAATGGTGGGAACAAAGTGTACAGACTGCTTTGTGGATGTTTTTTAACCTAAATGTTTCAGAAATTAAATACAGTGAGTTCCACAAGTATTGGGACAGTGACACGTTTGGTGTTGTTCTGGTATGCACTCCAGCACTTTGGATTTTAAATGATACAATGACTATGAGGTTAAAGTGCAGACGGTCAGCTTTGAGGGTATTTTCATCCATATTTTTTATTTTTTTTATTTCACCTTTATTTAACCAGGTAGGCAAGTTGAGAACAAATTCTCATTTACAATTGCGACCTGGCCAAGATAAAGCAAAGCAGTTCGACAGATACAACGACACAGAGTTACACATGGAGTAAAACAAACATACAGTCAATAATACAGTATAAACAAGTCTATATACAATGTGAGCAAATGAGGTGAGATAAGGGAGGTAAAGGCAAAAAAGGCCATGGTGGCAAAGTAAATACAATATAGCAAGTAAAACACTGGAATGGTAGTTTTGCAATGGAAGAATGTGCAAAGTAGAAATAAAAATAATGGGGTGCAAAGGAGCAAAATAAATAAATAAATTAAATACAGTTGGGAAAGAGGTAGTTGTTTGGGCTAAATTATAGGTGGGCTATGTACAGGTGCAGTAATCTGTGAGCTGCTCTGACAGTTGGTGCTTAAAGTGAGGGAGATACGTTTTTCCAGTTTCAGAGATTTTTGTAGTTCGTTACAGTCATTGGCAGCGGAGAACTGGAAGGAGAGGCGGCCAAAGAAAGAATTGGTTTTGGGGGTGACTAGAGAGATATACCTGCTGGAGCGTGTGCTACAGGTGGGAGATGCTATGGTGACCAGCGAGCTGAGATAAGGGGGGACTTTACCTAGCAGGGTCTTGTAGATGACATGGAGCCAGTGGGTTTGGCGACGAGTATGAAGCGAGGGCCAGCCAACGAGAGCGTACAGGTCGCAATGGTGGGTAGTATATGGGGCTTTGGTGACAAAACGGATTGCACTGTGATAGACTGCATCCAATTTGTTGAGTAGGGTATTGGAGCCGTTTAACCCTTTAAAAATTATAACACTTTTTGTACATAGTCTCCCCATTTTAGTGGAGCAAAAGTATTGGGACAAATTAATTTATACGTGTATTAACGTAGTAAAAAGTTACATCAAGCTTGTGACTTTACAAACTTGTTGGATGCATTTGCTGTTTGTTTAGGTTGTGTTTCAGATTATTTTGTGTCCATTAGAAATGAATGGAGTCACTTTTAT
The DNA here is from genome assembly GCF_034236695.1 of Oncorhynchus nerka. Classification (NCBI taxonomy): domain Eukaryota; kingdom Metazoa; phylum Chordata; class Actinopteri; order Salmoniformes; family Salmonidae; genus Oncorhynchus; species Oncorhynchus nerka. Next base: position 35,665,627 of record NC_088408.1, read on the forward strand.
CTTAAATAAGAATAGAATATGTTTCTAAACACTTCTACATTCACGTGGGTGGTACCATGATTACGGATAATCCTGAATGAATAATGAATAATGACTACTGAGAAAGTTAGATGCACAAATATCATACCCCCGAGACATGCTAACCTCTCACCATTAAAATAACAGGGGAGGTTAGGATTTTTGGGGTGGTATGATATTTAGGCCTTTAAATTTCGCACTCATCATTATTCACGCTTCATTCAGTTTTATCCGTAATCATGGTATCCTCCACATTAATGTAGAAGTGTTTAGAAACATACACTATATATACAAAAGTATGTGGACACCATTTCAAATGAGTGGATTCGGCTATTTCAGCCACACCCGTTGCTGACAGGTGTATAAAATTGAGCACAAAGCCATGCAATCTCCATAGACAACCATTGGCAGTGGAATGGCCCGTACTGAAGAGCTCAGTGACTTTCAACGTGGCACTGTCATGGAATACCACCTTTCTAACAAGTCAGTTTGTCAAATTTCTTCCCTGCTAGAGCTGCCCCGGTCAACTGTAAGTGTTGTTATTGTGAAGTGGAATCGTCTAAGAGCAACAACAGCATAAATACCGTCTGTCCTTGGTTGCACCACTCACTATCGAGGTCCAAACTGCCTCTAGAAGCAACGTCAGCACAATAACTTTTCGTTGGGAGCTTCATGAAATAGATTTCCACAAGCCTAAGATCACCATGCACAATGCCAAGCATCAGCTGGAGTGGTGTAAAGCTCGCCACCATTGGACTACTGAAATTTTAGTGGAGGAGGAATAATGGTCTGGGGTTGTTTTTTCATGGTTCGGGCTAGGCCCCTTAGTTCCAGTGAAGGGAAATCTTAACGCTACAGCATACAATGACATTCTAGACAATTCTGTGCTTCCAACTTTGTGGCAATAGTTTGGGGAAAGCCCTTTCCAGTTTCAGCATGGCAATCCCCCTGTGCAATAAGCGAGGTCCATACAGAAATGGTTTGTCAAGATCGGTGTGGAAGAATTTGACTGGCCTGCACAGAGCCCTGACCTCAACCCCATCAAATAAATACCTTTGGTATAAATTGGAACGCCGACTGCGAGCAGCCAGGCTTAATTGCCCAACATCAGTGCCCAACCTCACTAATGCTCCTTTGGCTGATGGAATCAAGTCCCAGCAGCAATGTTCCAACATCTAGTGGAAAGCCTTCCCAGGCTGTTATAGCAGTAAACGGGGGACCAACTCCATATTAATGCACATTATTTTGGAAGAGATGTTCGATGACAGGTGTCTACATACGTATGGTCATATGGTGTATATTTTCTTATTTACAATAAAAGGGACTTCAAAATGACAGAATACATTATTTACCATACATTTCTATTGGGCACAAAATAACATGAAACACAACCAAAACAAACCAAAAATACATCCAACAAGTTTGTAGTCACAAGCTCGATCTATTCATTGCGTGCTAGGAATATGGGATCGAATACTACACTTTTAATTACTTTACATATACAGTACCGGTCAAAAGTTTTGACACAACAACTCATTCAAGGGTTTTTCTTTATTTTTCCTATTTTCTACATTGTAGAATAATAGTGAAGACATCAAAACTATGAAATAACACATGGAATCATGTAGTAACCAAAAAAGTGTTTAAAAACATCTAAGTAGCCACCCATTGCCTTGATGACAGCTTTGCACACTCTTGGCATTCTCTCAACTAGCTTCACCTGAAATGCTTTTCCAACAGGCTTGAAGGACTTCCCACATGAGCACCTGTTGGCTGCTTTTCCTTCATTCTGTGGTCCAACTCATCCCAAACCATCTGAATTGGGTTGAGGTAGGGTGATTGTGGAGGCCAGGTTATCTGAAGCAGCACTCCATCACTCTCCTTCTTGGTCAAATAGCCCTTACACAGCCTGGAGGTGTGTTGGGTCATTGTCCTGTTGAAAAACAAATGATAGTCCCACTTAGTGCAAACCAGTTTGGATGGCATATCGCTGCAGAATGCTGTGGTAGCCATGCTGGTTAAGTGTGCCGTAAATTCAAAATAAATCACAGATAGTGTCACCAGCAAATTACCCCCACACCATCACACTACTTCCTCCATGATTTACGGTGGGAACCACACATGCGGAGATCATCAGTTCACCTACTCTGCGCCTTACAAAGACACGGCGGTTGGAACCAAAAATCTCAAATTTGGACTCATCAGACCAAAGGACAGATTTCCACCGGTCTAACGTCCATTGCTCATATTTCTTGGCCCAATTATTTTCTTCTTATTGGTGTCATTTAGTAGTGGTTTCTTTGCAGCAATTCAACCATGAAGTCCTGATTCACTCAGTCTCCTCTGAACAGTTGATGTTGAGATGTGTCTGCTACTTGAACTCTGTGAAGCATTTATTTGGGCTGCAATTGCTGAGGCTGGGAACTCAAACGAAATTATCCTCTGTAGCAGAGATAACTCTGCGTCTTCCTTTCTTGTGGCGGTCCTCATAAGAGCCAGTTTCATCAAAGCGCTTGATGGTCTTTGCGACTGCACTTGAAGAAACCTTCAAAGTTCTTGAAATTTTCCGCATTGACTGACTTTCATGTCTTAAAGTAATGATGGACTGGTATTTCTCTGCTTATTTGAGCTGTTCTTGCCATAATGTAGACTTGGTATTTTACCAAATAGGGCTATCGTCTGTATACCACCACTACCTTGTCACAACACAACTGATTGGCTCAAACGCATTAAGAAGGAAATAAATTCCACAAATAAACTTTTAACAAGGCACACCTGTTAATTGAAATGCATTCCAGGTGACTACATCATGAAGCTAGTTGAGAGACTGTCAAGATTGTGTAAAGCTGTCATCAAGGCAAAGGGTGGCTACTTTGAAGAATCTAAAATATATTTTGATTTGTTTAACAGTTTTTTTGGTTACTACATGATTCTAAATGTTTTATTTAATTGTTTTGATGTCTTCACTATTATTCTACAATGTAGAAAATAGTAAAAATTAAGAAAAACCATTGAATGAGTAGGTGTGTCCAAACTTTTGACTGGTACTATAAGTGAATTTGTCCCAATACTTTTGGTCCCCTAAAATGGGGGTACTATTTACAAAAAGTGTTGTAATTTCAAAACGGTTCCCCAGATACAGATTAAAATACCTTCAAGTTATAGTTTATAGTCTGCACTTTCACTTCATAGTCATTGTATAATTTCAAATCCAAAGTGCTGGAATACAGAGCCAAAACAACAGAAAATGTGTCACTGTCCCAATACTTTTGGAGCTCACTGTAGATAGAGGGTTCCACTTTTTTTCCTTGAGTGCATATATTTGAGAAACCTTTCAAACTCTGACCATTATTCTGTCTTTCCTAACTGTTTTGTCCCCTACTGACTATATAACACAGTTTTATTGTGGCATATATTTTCCAGAATGATTGACTGAAGTTGAGAGCCGCTCACTGTGCTGAGATGGAAATATAATAGAAATCATCACCATTTTCCATCTCAATAAAGATGAATAATCAAGAAGTTGACAGCTTATTTTGTATGCGATTCCCTCGACAATCAGTTCATGTTTACAAGAAATATGAATACGCTGTTGCTCTTGGCAACAGATCACATCCGGTGTTGCACTTGAGAATATATTGAAATTACTTCAACCATCTTGGATTAATATTTCATTTGTGAGCAGATGCTTCAAAGGGTAAAAACAGATTAGACTGCGTACCCCTGAGAGGACTTTCAAAGGAATCACATAATGTATCTGCTCCAACAGGGCGCCCTTCTCCACTGATCTGGGATCAGAACCTCCCACTCTTAGGGTGCTGGTATAATCTCCGGGGATCACAGCAGGGTTACTCTGGATCAGTGTGGTAGAGATCATAGGTAGAACCCTGTTGCTGGGTGAAACTCCCTATCCATGTTTTATGCTATGTTCTTCATCTCTTTCGTATTTTCTCCAATGACCAAAGAAAAAGTCCTATAGTCTGTACAGTATTTGTGTTCACTGCTTCCAATAGTCCATAATCCACAAAGATCTTGGATCTGACGCTTGTAGGAGTGAGCAAACTGGGCAGACTGCAGTGGGTCTTGGGCCTTTTCATTCTTAGCTGTAGTCCATTTCGCTGTCACTGACAGTAAGGTCTCCATTGTCTCAGAGAGTTTTGAAACTGAGTAAGTGACTGGATGAGGGTGAGTAAGTGCACTCAGGAGTGTAGTGTTGGAGTGGATGAGGCTCTTCTATGGCTGTGGTTTTGCCTTAATCTGGCCTGACGTTTGTCTCTTCCTACTCTTCCTGGGAGAGCTCTCCTTAAATCAGACACACCGTTGTGAAAAAGATCCAAGGGAACCCAGGGAAGGGGAACAGACTTCCACATCTTCACTAATATATACTGTGCCCTGCATCCTCTGACTGCAGAACAATACAGGACTGGATCTATGAGATGCACTATTTGACATTTCTTGCATGTTTTGTTGCAGGTGATGAGTGTCATGGTTATTTCATTTACTTGCTACCGGAATATGAATTCAAATGAGTTGGGAATCTTTTGATAGATCATTTTTATTGACAAACACAGTAACCCATTTTTTTACATTTTCAGATGAATTGATGGAGCTTGGAAAACATAAACTTGTCAATGAACCACAGCACAGAACATAAATATATTTTTTAAATCCACTGAGATGTGGGGGAATACACAGGAGATGCAAAAAAATCAAACGGGCTGTGGAGCAATTAATACTGCATTACATGAATTTACTGGACGTGAGGAATAATGACTCAAGGTCACACAAGGTACCTAGAATGAATACGCTTTGGCACTACCACTGCATGACTATAAAATCAAAATCATTGCAAGACATCACAAACGGGTCGTTATAAAGGCATTGGGATATTACATTCATTGACAATATAATATTGACAACAATCTTACCCATACACATCTGTATCATAAGGCATTCATAATCTATATTTTATTTCAACAATTCCCACAACTGCATATATAAATCTTGACATTAAAGCCTGTTGGGCTGCAATGATTTTTAAATTTATTTTTAATCTCCGGTACTTTTGTATACTTTTTAGCCAGTAGTTCTGAAAGTAGTGCTCACGAGCCAAACGTGATCCCTGAAAATTGTGTACGACGTCACATATGTGCAGATGTGGGCACCACTTCATTGCTCTCTCTCTCTCTCTCTCTCGCTCCGCTGTGTGTGCATCTTGCTAGCTGTCACTCAAATGGCGAGGGGCTCAAGCTCATTGGTTGAAATTGCTAGGGGGCTAGCAATGTGGGGGAAATGTAGGGAAAATGGCGCTGCACACCTTCCAGAAAACAGTCACTTTTAAACTAGGGGATTTTGTGGCTAATTCGTGGCTAATTGAGGTAAAAGCTCATAGATTATGCATGTATGAACTACACATTGACACATCCAGCCCAAAGCGGGAGGTTTAAAAACTACTTAGTCATCGTTAAAGTTCCGGCGCATGTCTTTAATACAGTCCCTTTGATGCCTACATAAGCAGCTATTGGGAAAAATCCTCCTTTGAAGTTGTTTCCCAAGTATTGGTCGTCTTAGAGATCCCGGGAGAATTCTCTTACTTTCTAGAGAGTCTGTTACAAGAAATCCATTTCTGTATGCAGATAAAAAAAAATGTGGGTCGGTGTCTTTGAGCAAGTTGGTTAGATTGGGGTCAGCATGAAGTATAGATAAAAATTGACATTCCGTATGTAGCTAGCTATATGTATTTTACAGGATTTTTTATTGCATACCTGTTTTATACTATGCAGGGGTACTATTACTATTACAGGGGCTGAGTCACTGGCTTACTGGTGCTCTTTCATGCTGTCCCTAGGAGGGGTGCGTCACTTGAGTGGGTTGAGTCACTGATGTGATCTTCCTGTCTGGGTTGGCACCCCCCCTTGGGTTGTGCCGTGGCGGAGATCTTTGTGGGCTGTACTCGGCCTTGTCTCAGGATGGTAAGTTGGTGGTTGAAGATATCCCTCTAGTGGTGTGGGGGCTGTGCTTTGGCAAAGTGGGTGGGGTTATATCCTTCCTGTTTGGCCCTGTCCGGGGGTATCATCGGATGGGGCCACAGTGTCTCCTGACCCCTCCTGTCTCACCCTCCAGTATTTATGCTGCAGTAGTTTATGTGTCGGGGGGCTAGGGTCAGTTTGTTATATCTGGAGTACTTCTCCTGTCTTATCCGGTGTCCTGTGTGAATTTAAGTATGCTCTCTCTAATTCTCTCTTTCTCTCTTTCTGTCTCTCTCTCGGAGGACCTGAGCCCTAGGACCATGCCTCAGGACTACCTGGCATGATGACTCCTTGCTGTCCCCAGTCCACCTGGCCGTGCTGCTGCTCCAGTTTCAACTGTTCTGCCTGCGGCTATGGAATCCTGACCTGTTCACTGGAAGTGCTACCTTTCCCAGACCTGCTGTTTTCAACTCTAGAGACAGCAGGAGTGGTAGAGATACTTTTAATGATCGGCTATGAAAAGCCAACTGACATTTACTCCTGAGGTGCTGACTTGCTGTACCCTCGACAACTACTGTGATTATTATTATTTGACCATGCTGGTCATTTATGAACATTTGAACATCTTGGCCATGTTCTGTTATAATCTCCACCCAGCACAGCCAGAAGAAGACTGGCCACCTCTCATAGCCTGGTTCCTCTCTAGGTTTCTTCCTAGGTTATGGCCTTTCTAGGGAGTTTTTCCTAGCCACCATATTTCTACACCTGCATTGCTTGCTGTTTGGGGTTTCTGTACAGCACTTTCAGATATCAGCTGATGTACGAAGGGCTATATAGATACATTTGATTTGATTTGATGGGATTTCCCCATGGAGAGCAAAGAGTCAGAGAGGCGGACTTCAGTGAAACTCTCTCCCTCTTTGCACCCCCTCTCTCCCTCTCTCTCTCCGTCCCTGGAGGATGTAGCTCACTGAGATTTACATGTTTGAGATGGAGGTCTCAGAGTGTGTATGCTTTGTGATGCGTTCAGGCCAAGAAGCTCCTCTGTCTCATCTCAATTCTGCCCTCAAACACTCCCTAGGCTTTGTGCTCACTGAGGTTTCTTTATGATAAGCATGTTGCTATGGCCTCACCACAAACTACTGCATTCCTTAGTAGTTACCCTCCAGTGTTTACTACTTTTGGATTGTGATGTCACACCGGACGTGAGTATTACAAAATATTGCAGTATTAGTGGTAATTCCCTGATTTATCTAGCATAGTCTTTTTAAAATACATTTTCATACTAGTTCAGTATAGACATACTGTAAAAGCTGTATGCTTCAAGAGGCAATTCAAGAGCCTACAAAAACTGTTGTAAGGGCTTTCAGTAATGCTTGATAAACTTGTCACACCAGCAAATGTGGACTCCACTGATAATCTAGAACTTTATTGTGAAAGTATTGACTAAGACGGTTCTCTACTGTGTGAGTAGAAAGATCTCTTTATTACAAAACAATGTTCTCCAAAAACGTAGCTTCTCAAAGTTTCTGAAGGTAGGATTTCTAAAAATGTCCTCCCCTTCTCCTTTATGAGCAGGATTATTTGACAGACTCTAGCACTTAATTGCAAGTCACAATCCTGCTGTTTAACCGCCGGTTATTAGACACGTCGTTATCACTTCAGTGATGCTGTCTGCTTCCTCTCCTCTATAGTCCCAATCTTTGTCTTTTGAGTGAAAATGCTTTAAAAAAAACAATCACAGCGGTTCTAGCAAGCAGTGAAGGCAGCAACCCCTCTGGTGTCTGTTGTTGATATTTTCTATGGCATGGCGTTCGGAGGTGCCACAATTTCATCCTGTTGAGTGAGCAGTGGATGTATGTTGCACGCGTTACTGAGCTGAACGAGCAGCGGGCACCGGCCGATCGGACTGTTTGAAGGAATCCATTAAAACAGGACAGATATCCCCTCCTGGGAGTGTATTGTTTCAACAACCTTCTACCATCATTCTCCCCCTCTGACATAGAGAAATGAAAGAGACAACAGCAAAAACAAAACTGAAATACGTTTTTCAAATGGACTCTTGTCGCTGGAAAGTTCTGATTCATTTAGAACCATTATCATTTATCAGTCAAATATGACCGTTGTATAATAAATGGAGTGTCAGTTTTCATGCTGAATATGGTTGGCGGGAACACTGGCTATGTGTGAGTGACATGGGAATATGAACAAGAGGGGAGAGGAGAACTGAACAACAGTAACCGACAGCTAGTTTACTGTCACACTTCTCTGTCAATTCTTGATAGAGCGAACGAAATGTTAACCTTTTACATCGCTGATCAGTGAATTAACCCCATCACTCCCGAGACCACAGCAAAAAAAATCTGCTTTTCATTTATCTGACTTTCATTTATCTGCATGACCTGCCCTTATATTTAGCCTCACAATGAAGTGTTTTTCCATTTTATTTCAAGACAACCAGGGCTACAAGTAGAACGCAAATGAATTTGACATAAACAGTTGCATTCATGAGTTTTATTGACAAATGTCCAGAAAAAAAGATCAGCCAAAGCTGTAAAAATTTACAGAAAAGTACAGAAATAGGTTGCTCAGTGAGAAATGAATATTCAACTAGTCTGTGACAACTGTTTGGAGTTTGTGACAGCAACTATGTGAGCTTATTACAGTACTATAGACACGATGTCCTTGGATTTCCTATGATCTATGTAGAAGAGCCCCTTACCTTCTAACGACTCGTGTGGCTTGTGAGCATCATAGAGCAAAACATGTCTCAGAATTTTTTAATGGTTTGTAGCTCAAACCATTCAGAATCTTTTGGGATCCTTCCTTGTTTCACAAGCACGCTCAAGCTCAGCCCCTGTTAATGATGATTATTATTAGTCATTTTTTAAAATAATTTAGCAGACGTTCTTATCCAGAGCAATTTACAGGAGCAATTAAGGTTAAGTGCCTTGCTCAAGTGCACATCGACAGAGTTTTCATCTAGTCGGCTCAGGGATTCGAACCAGCAACCTTTTGGTTACTGGCCCAAAGCTCTTAACCCCTAGGCAATATTTTTAAAGGGGTTAGAAGTCCACCACGGTGGGACTCATTAGGCAAATCCACTCACTGACTGAAGTATTTTGTGAAGGTGTTAGTCAGAAAATAATATTTCTCTGAAAATAACAAGGCAGTGATTGCTTCCATCTGATAATTTGACATGACATTTCTATGAATGATGAATCCAATTGAGCCCACAAATCCCCTCATGTTTTCTGCTTTACCTGGCGAGCAACAAGAGAACAGAAGAATACTTAACTGCTCAAGACAGGAAGGTTGAATAGCAAACACCCGGCCTCTCATTATTACATTTTTTTGTCTCCAATTCTGTTTAACAGCTAAAAAACAAAGCATAAGCCATGTCTAGACATGATGACTAATTGTTCTACTGGTACATTTTCAAAAATCCCCTTATTATCTATAATTTATGCCTTGCAATTTCAATCTGTGAGAATAGGCACCTTTTCATGCCACACCATACACAGTGCCTAATATGAAGGCCCTTTTGTGTTTGAGCAAAGCGGCATTTTGATGTCTACACTGCCATCCTTAGCTGACAAATCCACAACCTATTCATTTGAATACACAGATCACTGCTCTGAGCTTCCATTTTTGCATTTCAGAGAAGACTGAGCAAAACGTCTCACACCGATGGAAATAATGGCATCTGTTATGCTTCCTGTGGATACTGAAATAGCTCTTGTGTTTGTGATTATTGCTCTGTATTTTAGAACGGTGAAGTGACAAGTTCAAGCGGGGCCGTCTGCATCACAGAAAAGCTGTCGGAATTACGCCAGTGCAAATGCCTCAAACGCGCACACACACCTCCCCTCTCAAAGTACCAGACTCAAATCATATTAGGCAGAGGAGACAGAGTGGGGCTGCTAGGGGCCCGAGGTCCTCCACTGACTATTTTAGCCTGGGCTGGCTGGGACCTTGTCTTTTGCCTGTCACTGGACTCTGGTCTCAGGCACTTGTATTGGTCCATTACTGTCAACCAGAAATATGGCAGTAATGGAGGTATTCTACTCTGCCACAATAACCAGGAAATAGGGGACACTGTGCCCCCATAACTGTCACTAGGAACATACAGTATATTCTATTCCGCCCAGATACACCATCACTGGGAATGGGCAAAACGTTCCAAACAGAGGTTTGAGTGTCACTCACAACAGCTATGTCGGAAACAAATGTATTTGACTCCTGCTCTAACCCTATAAAATGACACCCTTTCAAATGACAACCATTGTTCAGATATAAAAACAGGTGTTAAAGAACCCTTCCACATGACAACCATTGTTCAGATATAAAAACAGGCGTTAAAGAACCCTTCCACCCACGTCCAATACTGGGCCTGCTCATCAGATATGACTGTTTTACTGCTGAGCAGGAAGACCCTGGGCACAGTAGGCTAAATCAGAGCCTCCAAGGTGATATAAATGTGCCCGTCAGCCCCGTACAAACCACCCATTTAAATCGAATGGACAGGCATGACTACCCAAGCCCCCTCTTCATCTATGAAGACAAGGACCACTGTCAGAGCAGGTGATGAGGTGATCTCTCTCCTACAGAACCTCCAAAGGAGAAAGATAGAGAGACAGGAGAGAGAGAGAGAGAGAGAGAGAGAGAGAGAGAGAGAATATCATCTGAGGTGTTGATAATGACACCACGTGATGGAGCCAAGGCAGATCAATTTGTGGGTGTGTAAGAAAAACAATCACCTCCTTAACTGTCCCCATCAACCACAGACATAAACCACGGTCCCTTTCTCAGGACGATGATCATGTCATCATGTGCATTGCACTGTGTGCCCAGCCACCATGGAGACCATCTGTGCCTGTCCGCTTTTTATACATTTCAATTCACGGCTTTCTGAAGTGCCATTAGGAAGATTTCCATCCAACCTTTTCATGCGGATGAATTACCTGACACGTAAAAAGAAAGTCACCACAGTGGTGATGGGAACCGGAAATGTCAGATCATATTCATAGATGTCGACAGACAATTTGTTCGTTCGACACGGCAAAGTGTACTATGAGAGAAATTGCCGTGGGAATGCCCTTATTCGCAGATATTGCTCAAATGACCATAACATCAACAACAACAACAAATGTGGAGTCACGCAATGATGTGTTAAGTTGTAGGCCTACCTCCACGAGGAGGAAAGGCATGGAGAGTTTCAAGGCAGATTAAACATGTTATGATGAACTTCAGAGGACCGAACAGTTGCTTTGTGATCATGCTCATTTCCAATAGGCTAAATAGCGAGGGTAGGCAATTATTATTATTTTTTAAATGCTGGTGACATGATGATCGGTGCTTGGCTGCCAGTTATCAAATCAAATATTCTTGCTCTTATCCATATCTCATCATATAAACGGTCCACTTGATCAACAAGCAGTTGTCTAGAGAGCAGAGTGAGCACATTTTTATCAAGCACAACAGCTTTTGTGACAACCGTCGGTAAAGTTGAACATGTTTTTAATGCCGATTTGATGAGTATTTGCATTCAAATCTGTCCCCAAATGGATGGGAACCTAGCTAATGACAGTTCAAGAAGACGATTGGGTTAATGAAAAGGTCAATGAGATAAATAGACACGGTATCCTTGGCTACTGCTAACAACATGATTCATGTTTAACCAGAAACAGACATCTACCACGACTCAGGGTAATTCACTAGCTAGGTGTGCTTGGACATAACCTCTGCTCTTGTATATTCTAAAGAGCAACACTGTAGGTCTATGAATGTGCTGAAAGGAGGCTGGGATGGAAATGATAATTCCGCCCTCTCCGACTGTGAGTCTCATTCAGTGTGAGAAAGGCCGAAATGATTACCGACTTGCCTCGCTAGCTCTCTCTTTAATTACTGATATTGTGCAGATGCAAATTTTGGATGATGGAATGTGTCATTTAAATCAGATGAACTGCAAAGTTCTCGACAGGATGCTTGTTAAGGCGCTCCCTTTGTCTGGGAGGCAAATGTGTTGCAATCAATCCATAGTTTGGTGACAAGCCCTCTTGAAAGCCTAGGCAACTTTTTATTATATTCTTCTCCAGTATCTATTTACTGTGATATAGTATGTCTGGAAGGTGGGAATAATATTCTAATTGCAGTGGCTATGGTTATGAAAATTCGTAATCTACAAAAAGCTCAGGTGGTAGGATCTGTAAAATAGTTGATACGTTTGTTTGATTTGCCCTCAGTAATGAGCACTCATCCAAATGTATATGAGGGTAATGAGGGCATACTGTGTGTGTGCGTGCTCTGTCGATTGATATGTGAGCTCATTGCCACTCTGATCACTGGTTGCCGAGGCTCCAGGGCCACATCATTAATTAGAGCTGGTATAATCTGTGCCCCATGCTGAACTTTGCAGGGATTTCAGGGCTAGTGCAGCTGCCATCAAATTAATGTCAATGTATTTGTATGTAAATGAGCGTCTCCTATTTTTGTACTGCCCTCACAGACATCAGTGGCTCTAATGCTCATTTCTCTGCCATTCAAGAAGTGAAGCTACACTGATTGCATAATCCCTGACACAACTATTTTTGGTAAATACATAAGTAGAAACTGTATACAAAACATTGATTTAGCATGATACGAATATTGGTTAAGGTTATTGATTGGCACAAGGACAGACTTTGACCATGATAACAGATGGTTTACAAGTCTACCTACTGCTAATGAATCCATCCAGATAATGTAGCTTGACGGTAGCTCTCGATGTGAGGGCC